>NC_088406.1:33639582-33772082 GCF_034236695.1 Oncorhynchus nerka | reverse complement strand
CCAGCAGGACAATGAACCTAAGCATACTGCTAAAGCAACACTCAAATGGTAAAAGGGGAAACATTTAAATGTCTTGGAATGGCCTAGTCTAAGCCCAGACCTCAATCCAATTGAGAATCTGTGGTATGAGGGGCAAAAATCCCAGTGGCTAGATGTGCCAAGCTTATAGAGACATACCCCAATAGACTGGCTCTACAAAGTGTTGACTTTGGGGGGTGAATAGTTATGCAGCACTCAAGTTTTCAGTTTTTAAAATCTTATTTCTTGTTTGTTTCACACACAAAAATTGTGGATCTTCAACGTGGTAGGAATGTTGTGTAAATCAAATAATACAAACCCCCAAAAATCCATTTTAATTCCAGGTTGTAAGTCAACAAAATAGGAAAAATGCCAAGGGGGTGAATACTTTCACAAGCTGCTGTATGTTTTATTTATTTTCCCTTTTGTACTTTAAGTATTTCCACATAATAGGACATTTGAAATGTCTTTATTATTTTGGAACTTTTGTGAGTTTAATGTTTACTGTAAATTTTTTGTTTATGATCTATTTCACTTGCTTTGGGAATGTTAACATATGTTTCCCAATAAAGCCCTTCGAAATGAGAGAGAGAGAAAGGAGGAGCCACTTGATACGTCAGGTTCTTAAAGTCTCAATTATGGCTAAAGGAAAATCCTAAAGTAACAGGGATTTGGGATCTAGTAGGTTTGTGTGTTTAGTGTGTGCATTTCCTCCTTCATCAAAGAAAGTGAAAGGATGTGTCTGTTTTTGAAAGGACTAGTTCTCTGAGTGTGTGTGTGCACGAATGCATGTGTGTGTTGGTGAAACATAATCCAATGTAAGAGTTCCCAGAATGTTTGTACAGTGTGCGTGGGTGGTGGCCGTGGGTGTGTGAGAAAGTGTTGCAGTGTGTGTGTTCCTGTGTATGTTTAGGTAAGGACAGTGGCCAGCAGGGGACAGGGTGGGTTCAGGGGACAGGGTAGAGGGTAGAGGAGATGCCTATGGGGAGAGAGATCATGGTGTTCAGTTTCCACCAGGGGGGTCCTGGTGTCCTGCACGTAACACAGTGTGTGGGTCGGGGGCAAAGACCTCTCTCTCTCTCCTCACTCTGACTTGCTCTGACTCTCTGCTTCTCTGCCTCTTGCTCCCTTTCTCTCTCCCTCTCTATTTCTTTCTCTCTCGCTCTCCCGCTCTCTATCTCTCTCTCTGTATCTCTCTCTGTCCCTCTCTCTCTCTCTGTCCGTCTGTCTCTCTCTTTCTCTCTCTCTCTCGCTCTCTCTCTGTCTTTCTTTCTCTCTTGCCTCTCTTCCTCTTACTGACTCTCCCTCTCTCTCGCTTTCTCTCTCGCCTCTCTTCCTCTTACTGACTCTCTGTCTCTCTCTCTCTCTCTCTCTCTCTCTGTCTCTCTCTCTCTCTCTCGCCTCTCTTCCTCTTTACTAACCCTCTCTCTGTCTCTCTCTCTCTCTCTTAACTAAAAATGATTGTACGGAATAGTACAGTGGGCTATTACAAGAGAATGATGTAAACTGAAGAGAATGACTGTTGTGAATGGGTCCTGTAAATGAAATAAGATGAATGAGTGCATTGTATTTATAAAGTGTATGGGTGAATATTTTCTTATTGAGTGAGTGAAAGAGTGAGTGGGTGAGTGAGTGAGTGAGTGAGTGAGTGAGTGAGTGAGTGAGTGAGTGAGTGAGAGTGAATATTGAACAGTGATTGTGTTAATGACTGAAGTGGAGAATGCAGTTGTGTATAATGTTAAGTGTATGTTCATAGGGCAAGCGCCTGCCCAGAGAGAGTAGCAGTGTTACAGCTGTGGGGAGTTCACCGCCACTCAACCTTAATGAGTTGAAATAATGTGTCAGCCCCAATAACGCTCCACTCAAAGGAAAACTGTTGGGTATACATGTATACTGGTATTATACATGTAGGGGATGTCTGACTGACTTTTCACCGTTCCTGCCCAACCAACAAGACTTAACAAATATCTCATTAGTCAACAGCGGCCATTGGGGGTTGAGTGCACTTCAGTGCTCTTTATGGCCCGTCCACTTAGAAATCTGTCAGTCATTTCCTCCCAATACCCAGGCCATTTTAAAGACTGTATCAAAAGTGCTTCATGTCCACAGTCATCATGTGACTTTGTTTGCTAGCTGTTCTCCCAGGACAGGTTTTCTTTTTCCTCTCTTGTAAACTGCACTGACACTACTTAATTACATGAACCAATAAAGTGATTATATTGTGTTACGGTATTATGACACCACTGATGTTTCATTTATAGAGCTTTTATTTACAGCCTCAATTTTATGGTTATATAATGTTAGGATAAATAAGTAAGTTCCTTATTTATACTATCCTTATTTATACTATTCATATTTGGGAAGTGTGTGTTAAGTGCCTGTGTCGTCTGTCTGTCTGTCTCTGCTTCCATCTGTCCCTCTGTCTCTCTGTCTGGCTGTGTGTGGTACGTGCTTCATTGATGGTCCCAAGTGGGACGTCAGTGATTGAAGTCGGGTTGAGAGAATGGGGAGAGAGGGGACATGACATCCCCAGCTGGCCTGTGACATCACTCAGGGACGCACCAGGGACAGGAAGCAGGGGAGTTGGTGGGTTATGATAGGGTAGGAGAGAGTGCGAGAGTCGGGGTGACATCACTCAGGGACGCACCAGGGACAGGAAGCAGGGGAGTTGGTGGGTTATGATAGGGTAGGAGAGAGTGCGAGAGTCGGGGTGACATCACTCAGGGACGCACCAGGGACAGGAAGTAGGGGAGTTGGTGGGTTATGATAGGGTAGGAGAGAGTGCGAGAGTCGGGGAGACATCACTCAGGGACGCACCAGGGACAGGAAGCAGGGGAGTTGGTGGGTTATGATAGGGTAGGAGAGAGTGCGAGAGTCGGGGTGACATCACTCAGGGACGCACCAGGGACAGGAAGCAGGGGAGTTGGTGGGTTATGATAGGGTAGGAGAGAGTGCGAGAGTCGGGGTGACATCACTCAGGGACGCACCAGGGACAGGAAGCAGGGGAGTTGGTGGGTTATGATAGGGTAGGAGAGAGTGCGAGAGTCGGGGTGACATCACTCAGGGACGCACCAGGGACAGGAAGCAGGGGAGTTGGTGGGTTATGATAGGGTAGGAGAGAGTGCGAGAGTCGGGGTGACATCACTCAGGGACGCACCAGGGACAGGAAGCAGGGGAGTTGGTGGGTTATGATAGGGTAGGAGAGAGTGCGAGAGTCGGGGTGACATCACTCAGGGACGCACCAGGGACAGGAAGCAGGGAGTTGGTGGGTTATGATAGGGTAGAGAGAGTGCGAGAGTCGGGGTGACATCACTCAGGGACGCACCAGGGACAGGAAGCAGGGAGTTGGTGGGTTATGATAGGGTAGGAGAGAGTGCGAGAGTCGGGGTGACATCACTCAGGGACGCACCAGGGACAGGAAGCAGGGGAGTTGGTGGGTTATGATAGGGTAGGAGAGAGTGCGAGAGTCGGGGTGACATCACTCAGGGACGCACCAGGGACAGGAAGCAGGGGAGTTGGTGGGTTATGATAGGGTAGGAGAGAGTGCGAGAGTCGGGGTGACATCACAACACTGTGTGGGGCTTGCTACAGTCTTCCAGCTGGGTAAACTAGAGACCCCTTCTCTCTATGTCTTTCTAACACACACACCGCACAGACGCAAAGACACACATGTCAAATTGGAGAGCCTGTTGTCCGGACCTCTGGCAGTCTCTATGGGGGTGCCACAGGGTTCAATTCTCGGGTCGACTCTTTTCTCTGTATACATCAATGATGTCGCTCTTGCTGCTGGTGATTCTCTGATCCACCTCTACGCAGACAACACCATTCTGTATACTTCTGGCCCTTCTTTGGACACTGTGTTAACTAACCTCCAGACGAGCGTCAATGCCATACAACACTCCTTCCGTGGCCTCCAACTGCTTTTAAATGCAAGTAAAACTAAATGCATGCTCTTCAACTGATCGCTGCCCGCACCCGCCCACCCAACTAGCATCACTACTCTGGACGGTTCTGACTTAGAATATGTGGACAACTACAACACCAAGGTGTCTGGTTAGACTGGAAACTCTCCTTCAAGACTCACATTAAGTATCTCCAATCCAAAATTAAATCGAGAATCGGCTTCCTATTTCACAACAAAGCAACCTTCACTCATGCTGCCAAACATACCCTGGTAAAACTGACAATCCTACCGATCCTTGACTTCGGCGATGTCATTTACAAAATAGCCTCCAACACTCTACTCAGACTGCATCCAATTTGCTGTCTATCACCGTGCCATCCGTTTTGTCACCAAAGCCCAATTTACTACCCACCACTGCGACCTGTATGCTCTCTTTGGCTGGCCCTCGCTTATTATTCGTCACCAAACCCACTGGCTCCAGGTCATCTATAAGTCTTTGCTAGGTAAAGCCCAGCCTTATCTCAGCTCACTGGTCACCATAGCAGCACCCACCCGTTACATGCGCTCCAGCAGGTATATTTCACTGGTCTTCCCCAAAGCCAACACCCCCTTTGGCTGCCTTTCCTTCCAGTTCTCTGCTGCCAATGACTGGAACGAATTGCAAAAATCACTGAAGCTGGAGACTTATATCTCCCTCAACAACTTTAAGCGTCAGCTGTCAGAGCAGCTTACCAATTATTGCACCTGTACATAGCCCATCTGTATAGCCCACCCAACTCCCTCATCCCCATAGTCTTATTTATTTATTTTTGCTCCTTTGCACCCCGGTATCTCTACTTGCACATTCATCCTCTGCACATCTATCACTCCAGTGTTTAATTGCTAAATTGTAATTATTTTGTCGCTATGGCCTATTTATTGCCTTACCTCCCTAATCTTACTACATTTGCACACACTGTATACAGATTTTTCTATTGTGTTATTGACTGTACGTTTGTTTATTCCATGTGTAACTCTGTGGAGTTGTTTGTGTCACACTGCTTTGTTTTATCTTGGTCAGGTCGCAGTTGTAAATGAGAACTTGTTCTCAACTGGCCTACCTGGTTAAATAAAGATGAAATAAATGTAAATAATAACATAATGTACATGTGGAGACACACTCCCACTGTACACTCCCACTGTACACTCCCACTGTACCCTCCCACTGTACACTCCCACTGTACCCTCCCACGGTACCCTCCCACTGTACACTCCCACTGTACACTCCCACTGTACCCTCCCACTGTACACTCCCACTGTACACTCCCACTGTACCCTCCCACTGTACACTCCCACTGTACCCTCCCATTGTACACTCCCACTGTACCCTCCCATTGTACACTCCCACTGTACCCTCCCACTGTACACTCCCACTGTACACTCCCACTGTACACTCCCACTGTACCCTCCCACTGTACACTCCCACTGTACACTCCCACTGTACCCTCCCACTGTACCCTCCCACTGTACACTCCCACTGTACCCTCCCACTGTACACTCCCACTGTACACTCCCACTGCACACTCCCACTTTACACTCCCACTGTACACTCCCACTGTACCCTCCCACTGTACACTCCCACTGTACACTCCCACTGTACACTCCCACTGTACCCTCCCACTGTACACTCCCACTGTACACTCCCACTGTACATTACATTACATTTAAGTCATTTAGCAGACGCTCTTATCCAGAGCGACTTACAGTACCCTCCCACTGTACACTCCCACTGTACACTCCCATTGTACACTCCCACTGCACACTCCCACTGTACCCTCTCACTGTACACTCCCACTGTACACTTCCACTGTACACTCCCACTGTACACTCCCACTGTACACTCCCACTGTACACTCCCACTGTTTGAGTTTATATATACAGATTTTTCTATTGTGTTATTGACTGTACGTTTGTTTATTCCATGTGTAACTCTGTGGAGTTGTTTGTGTCACACTGCTTTGTTTTATCTTGGTCAGGTCGCAGTTGTAAATGAGAACTTGTTCTCAACTGGCCTACCTGGTTAAATAAAGATGAAATAAATGTAAATAATAACATAATGTACATGTGGAGACACACTCCCACTGTACACTCCCACTGTACACTCCCACTGTACCCTCCCACTGTACACTCCCACTGTACCCTCCCACGGTACCCTCCCACTGTACACTCCCACTGTACACTCCCACTGTACCCTCCCACTGTACACTCCCACTGTACACTCCCACTGTACACTCCCACTGTACCCTCCCATTGTACACTCCCACTGTACCCTCCCATTGTACACTCCCACTGTACACTCCCACTGTACACTCCCACTGTACACTCCCACTGTACACTCCCACTGTACCCTCCCACTGTACACTCCCACTGTACCCTCCCACTGTACACTCCCACTGTACACTCCCACTGTACACTCCCACTGCACACTCCCACTTTACACTCCCACTGTACACTCCCACTGTACCCTCCCACTGTACACTCCCACTGTACACTCCCACTGTACACTCCCACTGTACCCTCCCACTGTACACTCCCACTGTACACTCCCACTGTACATTACATTACATTTAAGTCATTTAGCAGACGCTCTTATCCAGAGCGACTTACAGTACCCTCCCACTGTACACTCCCACTGTACACTCCCATTGTACACTCCCACTGCACACTCCCACTGTACCCTCTCACTGTACACTCCCACTGTACACTTCCACTGTACACTCCCACTGTACCCTCTCACTGTACACTCCCACTGTACACTCCCACTGTACACTCCCACTGTTTGAGTTTATATTATGAATCAAATCAAATCACATTTTATTAGTCATATTTATCACATCTGGCCGTGATTGGGAGTTTCATATTGCGGCACACAATTGGCCCAGCGTCGTCCAGGTTTGGCCGGGGTAGGCCGTCATTGGAAATAAGACATTTTTATTTAATGACTTCCCTAGTTAAATAAAACAATTAAAGATGTGCCGAATACAACACGTGAAATGCTTACTTACGAAACAATAATGCAATTTAAAAAAATACGGATAAGAATAATAAATAAAAGTAACAAGTAATTAAAGAGCAGCAATAAAATAACAATAGTGAGGCTAATTACAGGGGGGTACCGGTACAGAGTCAATGTGCAGGGGCACCGGTTAGTTGAGGTAATATGTACATGTAGGTAGAGTTATTAAAGTGACTGTGCATAGATGATAACAATGGGGGAGCAATGCAAATAGTCTGGGTAGCCATTTGATTAGATGCTTGTTCAGGGGTCTTACGGCTTGGGGGTAGAAGCTGTTTAGAAGCCTTTTGGACCTAGACTTGGCGCTCCGGTATCGCTTGCCGTGCGGTAGCAGACAATTGACAATTGACCATTTTTAAGGCCCAATCATCTCAATCACAATCAAGGTACTACCACCTCTGTGACTCATTGCCTTACAACACCCTTTCTCTGTTTTACAGTACATTATTCTGTTTTACAGTACATTCTCTCTGTTTTACAGTACATTCTCTCTGTTTTACAGTACATTCTCTCTGTTTTACAGTACATTCTCTCTGTTTTACAGTATATTATTCTGTTTAACAGTACATTCTCTCTGTTTTACAGTACATCCTCTCTGTTTTACAGTACATTATTCTGTTTAACAGTACATTCTCTCTGTTTTACAGTACATTATTCTGTTTAACAGTACATTCTCTCTGTTTTACAGTACATTCTCTCTGTTTTACAGTACATTCTTCTGTTACTCACAGTCTCTGTTTTACAGTACATTATTCTGTTTAACAGTACATTCTCTCTGTTTGACAGTACATTCTCTCTGTTTAACAGTACATTCTCTCTGTTTTACAGTACATTCTTCTGTTTAACAGTACATTCTCTCTGTTTTACAGTACATTCTCTCTGTTTTACAGTACATCTCTGTTTTACAGTACATTCTTCTGTTGCTCCCAGCCTCTGTTTTACAGTACATTATTCTGTTTTACAGTACATCTCTGTTTTACAGTACATTCTTCTGTTAAACAGTACATTCTCTCTGTTTAACAGTACATTCTTCTGTTTTACAGTTCATTATTCTGTTACTCCCAGTCTCTCTGTTTTACAGTGCATTCTTTTGTTACTGCCAGTCTCTCTCTTTGTGTGTGTGTTCTGTCTACTCCTCGTCTGTCCTTGACAGTGTGTGATCAAATGGCACTGACCCACGGTGGCACACACACACACACACACACACACACACACACACACACACACATACACACACATATACACACACGCACACAAATACTTTCTCTCTCTTTCTCACACACAATAGTGTTCCATAAGTTCATATCCTTGAGACTGCAGAAAGAGGCCTGCCAGTCTTGGAACACAGTTGGCCGTTGGTTTGCACATCTCCGCTTTGAATGTGAAACACATGTTAACGGGGGGTTAGAGAGAGAGAGAGAGAAGGGAAAGGCAGGAGAATGAGAGAGAGGGTATCCCATGTCTCAATGTGAGAATGCCCTGCCTGTCCATCTGGAAGAACAGTTAATAACCTTTTTTCCATCTCTTCATCCCCCTACAACATCCTCCCTCCATCTCTCCATCCCTCTATAACATCCTCGATTTCTCCATCCCTCTATAACAACCTCCCTCCATCTCTCCATCCCTCTATAACATCCTCCCTACATCTCTCCATCCCTCTATAACTCCCTCCCTCCATCTCTCCATCCCTCTATAACATCCTCCCTCCATCTCTCATCCCTCTATAACATCCTCCCTCCATCTCTCCATCCCTCTATAACATCATCCCTCCATCTCTCCATCCTCTATAACATCCTCCCTCCATCTCTCATCCCTCTATAACATCCTCCCTCCATCTCTCCATCCCTCTATAACATCATCCCTCCATCTCTCCATCCTCTATAACATCCTCCCTCCATCTCTACATCCTCTATAACAACCTCCCTCCATCTCTTCATCCCTCTATAACATCCTCCTCCATCCCTCTATAACATCATCCCTCCATCTCTCCATCCCTCTATAACACCCTCCTCCATCTCTCCATCCCTCTATAACAACCTCCCTCCATCTCTCCATCCCTCTATAACATCCTCCTCCATCCCTCTATAACATCCTCCCTCCATCTCTCCATCCCTCTATAACACCCTCCCTCCATCTCTCCATCCCTCTATAACATCCTCCCTCCATCTCTCCATCTCTATAACAACCTCCCTCCATCTCTCCATCCCTCTATAACATCATCCCTCCATAACAACCTCCTCCATCTCTCCATCTCTCTATAACACCCTCCCTCCATCTCTCCATCCTCTATAACATCCTCTCTCCATCTCTCATCCCTCTATAACATCCTCCCTCCATCTCTCCATCCCTCTATAACAACCTCCCTCCATCTCTCAATCCTCTATAACAACCTCCCTCCATCTCTCCATCTGTCTATAACACCCTCCCTCCATCTCTCCATCCCTCTATAACATCCTCCCTCCATCTCTCATCCCTCTATAACATCCTCCTTCATCTATCCATCCCTCTATAACATCATCCCTCCATCTCTCCATCCCTCTATAACATCATCCCTCCATCTCTCCATCCCTCTATAACATCATCCCTCCATCTCTCCATCCCTCTATAACAACCTCCTCCATCTCTTCATCCCTCTATAACATCCTCCCTCCATCCCTATATAACATCATCCCTCCATCTCTCCATCCTCTATAACACCCTCCCTCCATCTCTCCATCCTCTATAACAACCTCCTCCATCTCTCCATCCCTCTATAACATCCTCCCTCCATCCTCTATAACATCCTCCCTCCATCTCTCCATCCTCTATAACACCCTCCCTCCATCTCTCCATCCCTCTATAACATCCTCCCTCCATCTCTCCATCTCTATAACAACCTCCCTCCATCTCTCCATCCTCTATAACATCATCCCTCCATAACAACCTCCCTCCATCTCTCCATCTCTCTATAACACCCTCCTCCATCTCTCCATCCCTCTATAACATCCTCTCTCTCCATCTCTCATCCCTCTATAACATCCTCCCTCCATCTCTCCATCCCTCTATAACAACCTCCCTCCATCTCTCAATCCCTCTATAACAACCTCCCTCCATCTCTCCATCTGTCTATAACACCCTCCCTCCATCTCTCCATCCCTCTATAACATCCTCCCTCCATCTCTCATCCCTCTATAACATCCTCCCTTCATCTATCCATCCCTCTATAACATCATCCCTCCATCTCTCCATCCCTCTATAACATCATCCCTCCATCTCTCCATCCCTCTATAACATCATCCCTCCATCTCTCCATCCCTCTATAACAACCTCCCTCCATCTCTTCATCCCTCTATAACATCCTCCCTCCATCCCTATATAACATCATCCCTCCATCTCTCCATCCCTCTATAACACCCTCCCTCCATCTCTCCATCCCTCTATAACAACCTCCCTCCATCTCTCCATCCCTCTATAACATCCTCCCTCCATCCCTCTATAACATCCTCCCTCCATCTCTCCATCCCTCTATAACACCCTCCCTCCATCTCTCCATCCCTCTATAACATCCTCCCTCCATCTCTCCATCTCTCTATAACAACCTCCCTCCATCTCTCCATCCCTCTATAACATCATCCCTCCATAACAACCTCCCTCCATCTCTCCATCTCTCTATAACACCCTCCCTCCATCTCTCCATCCCTCTATAACATCCTCTCTCCATCTCTCATCCCTCTATAACATCCTCCCTCCATCTCTCCATCCCTCTATAACAACCTCCCTCCATCTCTCAATCCCTCTATAACAACCTCCCTCCATCTCTCCATCTCTCTATAACACCCTCCCTCCATCTCTCCATCCCTCTATAACATCATCCCTCCATCTCTCATCCCTCTATAACATCCTCCCTCCATCTATCCATCCCTCTATAACATCATCCCTCCATCTCTCCATCCCTCTATAACATCCTCCCTCCATCTCTCATCCCTCTATAACATCCTCCCTCCATCTCTCAATCCCTCTATAACATCCTCCCTCCATCTCTCCATCCCTCTATAACTCCCTCCCTCCATCTCTCCATCCCTCTATAACATCCTCCCTCCATCTCTCCATCCCTCTATAACACCCTCCCTCCATCTCTCCATCCCTCTATAACATCATCCCTCCATCTCTCCATCCCTCTATAACATCCTCCCTCCATCTCTCCATCCCTCTATAACTCCCTCCCTCCATCTCTCTATAACAACCTCCCTCCATCTCTCCATCCCTCTATAACATCCTCCCTCCATCTCTCCATCCCTCTATAACATCCTCCCTCCATCTCTCCATCCCTCTATAACTCCCTCCCTCCATCTCTCCATCCCTCCATCTCTCCATCCCTCCATCTCTCAATCCCTCTATAACTCCCTCCCTCCATCTCTCCATCCCTCTATAACATCCTCCCTCCATCTCTCCATCCCTCTATAAGTCCCTCCCTCCATCTCTCCATCCCTCTATAACATCCTCCCTCCATCTCTCCATCCCTCTATAAGTCCCTCCCTCCATCTCTCCATCCCTCTATAACATCCTCCCTCCATCTCTCCATCCCTCTATAACACCCTCCCTCCATCTCTCCATCCCTCTATAACATCCTCCCTCCATCTCTCCATCCCTCTATAACTCCCTCCCTCCATCTCTCCATCCCTCTATAACAACCTCCCTCCATCTCTCCATCCCTCTATAAGTCCCTCCTCCATCTCTCCATCCTCTATAACACCCTCCCTCCATCTCTCCATCCCTCTATAACATCCTCCTCCATCTCTCCATCCCTCTATAACATCCTCCCTCCATCTCTCCATCCCTCTATAACAACCTCCCTCCATCTCTCCATCCCTCTATAACATCCTCCCTCCATCTCTCCATCCCTCTATAACATCCTCCCTCCATCTCTCCATCCCTCTATAACATCCTCCCTCCATCTCTCCATCCCTCTATAAGTCCCTCCCTCCATCTCTCCATCCTCTATAACATCCTCCCTCCATCTCTCCATCCCTCTATAACATCCTCCCTCCATCTCTACATCCCTCTATAACAACCTCCCTCCATCTCTCCATCCCTCTATAACATCCTCCTCCATCTCTCCATCCCTCTATAACATCCTCCCTCCATCTCTCATCCCTCTATAACATCCTCCCTCCATCTCTCCATCCCTCTATAACATCCTCCCTCCATCTCTCCATCCCTCTATAACATCCTCCTCCATCTCTCCATCCCTCTATAACACCCTCCCTCCATCCCTCTATAACATCATCCCTCCATCTCTCCATCCCTCTATAACAACCTCCTCCATCTCTCATCCCTCTATAACTCCCTCCCTCCATCTCTCCATCCTCTATAAGTCCCTCCCTCCATCTCTCCATCCCTCTATAACATCCTCCCTCCATCTCTCCATCCCTCTATAACATCCTCCTCCATCTCTCATCCCTCTATAACATCCTCCCTCCATCTCTCCATCCCTCTATAACATCCTCCCTCCATCTCTCCATCCCTCTATAACATCCTCCCTCCATCTCTCCATCCCTCTATAACATCCTCCCTCCATCTCTCCATCCCTCTATAACTCCCTCCCTCCATCTCTCCATCCCTCTATAACTCCCTCCCTCCATCTCTCCATCTCTCTATAACATCCTCCCTCCATCTCTCCATCCCTCTATAAGTCCCTCCCTCCATCTCTCCATCCCTCTATAACTCCCTCCCTCCATCTCTCCATCCCTCTATAAGTCCCTCCCTCCATCTCTCCATCCCTCTATAAGTCCCTCCCTCCATCTCTCCATCCATCTATAACATCCTCCCTCCATCTCTCCATCCATCTATAACTCCCTCCCTCCATCTCTCCATCCCTCTATAAGTCCCTCCCTCCATCTCTCCATCCCTCTATAAGTCCCTCCCTCCATCTCTCCATCCCTCTATAACATCCTCCTCCATCTCTCCATCCCTCTATAACATCCTCCCTCCATCTCTCCATCCCTCTATAAGTCCCTCCCTCCATCTCTCCATCCCTCTATAAGTCCCTCCCTCCATCTCTCCATCCCTCTATAACATCCTCCCTCCATCTCTCCATCCCTCTATAACATCCTCCCTCCATCTCTCCATCTCTCTATAACTCCCTCCCTCCATCTCTCCATCCCTCTATAAGTCCCTCCCTCCATCTCTCCATCCCTCTATAACTCCCTCCCTCCATCTCTCCATCCCTCTATAACATCATCCCTCCATCTCTCCATCCCTCTATAACACCCTCCCTCCATCTCTCCATCCCTCTATAACACCCTCCTCCATCTCTCCATCCCTCTATAACATCCTCCCTCCATCCCTCTATAACATCCTCCCTCCATCTCTCCATCCCTCTATAACACCCTCCCTCCATCTCTCCATCCCTCTATAACATCCTCCCTCCATCTCTCCATCTCTCTATAACAACCTCCCTCCATCTCTCCATCCCTCTATAACATCATCCCTCCATAACAACCTCCCTCCATCTCTCCATCTCTCTATAACACCCTCCCTCCATCTCTCCATCCCTCTATAACATCCTC
Organism: Oncorhynchus nerka; assembly: GCF_034236695.1. Lineage (NCBI taxonomy): Eukaryota > Metazoa > Chordata > Actinopteri > Salmoniformes > Salmonidae > Oncorhynchus > Oncorhynchus nerka. The sequence goes on along the minus strand of NC_088406.1, from coordinate 33,758,557 downwards.
TCTCCATCTCTCATCCCTCTATAACATCCTCCCTCCATCTCTCCATCCCTCTATAACAACCTCCCTCCATCTCTCAATCCCTCTATAACAACCTCCCTCCATCTCTCCATCCCTCTATAACATCCTCCCTCCATCTCTCATCCCTCTATAACATCCTCCCTCCATCTATCCATCCCTCTATAACATCATCCCTCCATCTCTCCATCCCTCTATAACACCTCCTCCATCCTCTCTCATCCCTCTATAACATCCTCCTCCATCTCTCAATCCCTCTATAACATCCTCCTCCATCTCTCCATCCCTCTATAACTCCCCTCCCTCCATCTCTCTATAACTCCTCCCTCCATCTCTCCATCCCTCTATAACATCCTCCTCCATCTCTCCATCCCTCTATAACACCCTCCCTCCATCTCTCCATCCCTCTATAACATCATCCCTCCATCTCTCCATCCCTCTATAACATCCTCCCTCCATCTCTCCATCCCTCTATAACTCCCTCCCTCCATCTCTCTATAACAACCTCCCTCCATCTCTCCATCTCTCCATCCCTCCATCTCTCAATCCCTCTATAACTCCCTCCCTCCATCTCTCCATCCCTCTATAACTCCCTCCCTCCATCTCTCCATCCCTCTATAACATCCTCCCTCCATCTCTCCATCCCTCTATAAGTCCCTCCCTCCATCTCTCCATCCCTCTATAACATCCTCCCTCCATCTCTCCATCCCTCTATAAGTCCCTCCCTCCATCTCTCCATCCCTCTATAACATCCTCCCTCCATCTCTCCATCCCTCTATAACTCCCTCCCTCCATCTCTCCATCCCTCTATAACAACCTCCCTCCATCTCTCCATCCTCTATAAGTCCCTCCTCCATCTCTCCATCCCTCTATAACACCCTCCCTCCATCTCTCCATCCCTCTATAACATCCTCCCTCCATCTCTCCATCCCTCTATAACATCCTCCCTCCATCTCTCCATCCCTCTATAACAACCTCCCTCCATCTCTCCATCCCTCTATAACATCCTCCCTCCATCTCTCCATCCCTCTATAACATCCTCCTCCATCTCTCCATCCCTCTATAACATCCTCCCTCCATCTCTCCATCCCTCTATAAGTCCCTCCCTCCATCTCTCCATCCCTCTATAACATCCTCCCTCCATCTCTCCATCCCTCTATAACAACCTCCCTCCATCTCTCCATCCCTCTATAACATCCTCCCTCCATCTCTCCATCCCTCTATAACATCCTCCCTCCATCCCTCCATCCCTCTATAACATCCTCCCTCCATCTCTCATCCCTCTATAACATCCTCCCTCCATCTCTCCATCCCTCTATAAGTCCCTCCCTCCATCTCTCCATCCCTCTATAACATCCTCCTCCATCTCTCCATCCCTCTATAACATCCTCCTCCATCTCTCCATCCCTCTATAACATCCTCCCTCCATCTCTCCATCCTCTATAACATCCTCCCTCCATCTCTCCATCCCTCTATAACATCCTCCCTCCATCTCTCCATCCCTCTATAACATCCTCCCTCCATCTCTCCATCCCTCTATAACATCCTCCCTCCATCTCTACATCCCTCTATAACAACCTCCCTCCATCTCTCCATCCCTCTATAACATCCTCCCTCCATCTCTCCATCCCTCTATAACATCCTCCTCCATCTCTCATCCCTCTATAACATCCTCCCTCCATCTCTCCATCCCTCTATAACATCCTCCCTCCATCTCTCCATCCCTCTATAACATCCTCCCTCCATCTCTCCATCCCTCTATAACATCATCCCTCCATCTCTCCATCCCTCTATAACATCCTCCTCCATCTCTCCATCCCTCTATAACATCCTCCTCCATCTCTCATCCTCTATAACATCCTCCCTCCATCTCTCCATCCCTCTATAACAGTCCCTCCCTCCATCTCTCCATCCCTCTATAACATCATCCCTCCATCTCTCCATCCCTCTATAACAACCTCCTCCATCTCTCATCCCTCTATAACTCCCTCCCTCCATCTCTCCATCCCTCTATAAGTCCCTCCCTCCATCTCTCCATCCCTCTATAACATCCTCCCTCCATCTCTCCATCCCTCTATAACATCCTCCCTCCATCTCTCATCCCTCTATAACATCCTCCCTCCATCTCTCCATCCCTCTATAACATCCTCCTCCATCTCTCCATCCCTCTATAACATCCTCCCTCCATCTCTCCATCCCTCTATAACATCCTCCCTCCATCTCTCCATCCCTCTATAACTCCCTCCCTCCATCTCTCCATCCTCTATAACTCCCTCCCTCCATCTCTCCATCTCTCTATAACATCCTCCCTCCATCTCTCCATCCCTCTATAAGTCCCTCCCTCCATCTCTCCATCCCTCTATAACTCCCTCCCTCCATCTCTCCATCCCTCTATAAGTCCCTCCCTCCATCTCTCCATCCCTCTATAAGTCCCTCCCTCCATCTCTCCATCCATCTATAACATCCTTCCTCCATCTCTCCATCCCTCTATAACTCCCTCCCTCCATCTCTCCATCCCTCTATAAGTCCCTCCCTCCATCTCTCCATCCCTCTATAAGTCCCTCCCTCCATCTCTCCATCCCTCTATAACATCCTCCCTCCATCTCTCCATCCCTCTATAACATCCTCCCTCCATCTCTCCATCCCTCTATAAGTCCCTCCCTCCATCTCTCCATCCCTCTATAAGTCCCTCCCTCCATCTCTCCATCCCTCTATAACATCCTCCCTCCATCTCTCCATCCCTCTATAACATCCTCCCTCCATCTCTCCATCTCTCTATAACTCCCTCCCTCCATCTCTCCATCCCTCTATAAGTCCCTCCCTCCATCTCTCCATCCCTCTATAACTCCCTCCCTCCATCTCTCCATCCCTCTATAACAACCTCCCTCCATCTCTCCATCCCTCTATAACATCCTCCTCCATCTCTCCATCCCTCTATAACATCCTCTCTCCATCTCTCCATCCTCTATAACTCCCTCCCTCCATCTCTCCATCCCTCTAAAACTCCCTCCCTCCATCTCTCCATCCCTCTATAACACCCTCCCTCCATCTCTCCATCCCTCTATAACATCCTCCCTCCATCTCTCCATCCCTCTATAACATCCTCCCTCCATCTCTCCATCCCTCTATAACATCATCCCTCCATCTCTCCATCCCTCTATAACAACCTCCCTCCATCTCTTCATCCCTCTATAACATCCTCCTCCATCCCTCTATAACATCATCCCTCCATCTCTCCATCCCTCTATAACACCCTCCTCCATCTCTCCATCCCTCTATAACAACCTCCCTCCATCTCTCCATCCCTCTATAACATCCTCCCTCCATCCCTCTATAACATCCTCCCTCCATCTCTCCATCCCTCTATAACACCCTCCTCCATCTCTCCATCCCTCTATAACATCCTCCCTCCATCTCTCCATCTCTCTATAACAACCTCCCTCCATCTCTCCATCCCTCTATAACATCATCCCTCCATAACAACTTCCCTCCATCTCTCCATCTCTCTATAACACCCTCTCCCTCCATCTCTCCATCCCTCTATAACATCCTCTCTCCATCTCTCTCATCCCTCTATAACATCCTCCCTCCATCTCTCCATCCCTCTATAACAACCTCCCTCCATCTCTCAATCCTCTATAACAACCTCCCTCCATCTCTCCATCCCTCTATAACATCCTCCCTCCATCTCTCATCCTCTATAACATCCTCCCTCCATCTATCCATCCCTCTATAACATCCTCCCTCCATCTCTCATCCCTCTATAACATCCTCCCTCCATCTCTCCATCCCTCTATAAGTCCCTCCCTCCATCTCTCCATCCTCTATAACATCCTCCCTCCATCTCTCCATCCCTCTATAACATCCTCCCTCCATCTCTCCATCCCTCTATAACATCCTCCCTCCATCTCTCCATCCCTCTATAACATCCTCCTCCATCTCTCCATCCCTCTATAACATCCTCCCTCCATCTCTACATCCCTCTATAACAACCTCCTCCATCTCTCCATCCTCTATAACATCCTCCCTCCATCTCTCCATCCCTCTATAACATCCTCCCTCCATCTCTCATCCCTCTATAACATCCATCCCTCCATCTCTCCATCCCTCTATAACATCCTCCCTCCATCTCTCCATCCCTCTATAACATCCTCCTCCATCTCTCCATCCCTCTATAACACCCTCCCTCCATCTCTCCATCCCTCTATAACATCATCCCTCCATCTCTCCATCCCTCTATAACAACCTCCCTCCATCTCTCATCCCTCTATAACTCCCTCCTCCATCTCTCCATCCCTCTATAAGTCCCTCCCTCCATCTCTCCATCCCTCTATAACATCCTCCCTCCATCTCTCCATCCCTCTATAACATCCTCCTCCATCTCTAATCCCTCTATAACATCCTCCCTCCATCTCTCCATCCCTCTATAACATCCTCCCTCCATCTCTCCATCCTCTATAACATCCTCCCTCCATCTCTCCATCCCTCTATAACATCCTCCCTCCATCTCTCCATCCCTCTATAACTCCCTCCTCCATCTCTCCATCCTCTATAACTCCTCCCTCCATCTCTCCATCTCTCTATAACATCCTCCTCCATCTCTCCATCCCTCTATAAGTCCCTCCCTCCATCTCTCCATCCTCTATAACTCCCTCCTCCATCTCTCCCATCCCTCTATAAGTCCCTCCCTCCATCTCTCCATCCCTCTATAACATCCTCCCTCCATCTCTCCATCCCTCTATAACATCCTCCCTCCATCTCTCCATCCTCTATAACTCCCTCCCTCCATCTCTCCATCCCTCTATAAGTCCCTCCCTCCATCTCTCCATCCCTCTATAACAACCTCCCTCCATCTCTCCATCCCTCTATAACATCCTCCCTCCATCTCTCCATCCCTCTATAACATCCTCTCTCTCCATCTCTCCATCCCTCTATAACTCCCTCCCTCCATCTCTCCATCCCTCTATAACTCCCTCCCTCCATCTCTCCATCCCTCTATAACACCCTCCCTCCATCTCTCCATCCCTCTATAACATCCTCCTCCATCTCTCCATCCCTCTATAACATCCTCCTCCATCTCTCCATCCCTCTATAACATCATCCCTCCATCTCTCCATCCCTCTATAACAACCTCCCTCCATCTCTTCATCCCTCTATAACATCCTCCCTCCATCCCTCTATAACATCATCCCTCCATCTCTCCATCCCTCTATAAACATCCTCCCTCCATCTCTCCATCCCTCTATAACATCCTCCCTCCATCTCTCATCCCTCTATAACATCCTCCCTCCATCCCTCTATAACATCCTCCCTCCATCTCTCCATCCCTCTATAACACCCTCCCTCCATCTCTCCATCCCTCTATAACATCCTCCCTCCATCTCTCCATCTCTCTATAACAACCTCCCTCCATCTCTCCATCCCTCTATAACATCATCCCTCCATAACAACCTCCCTCCATCTCTCCATCTCTCTATAACACCCTCCCTCCATCTCTCCATCCCTCTATAACATCCTCTCTCCATCTCTCATCCCTCTATAACATCCTCCCTCCATCTCTCCATCCCTCTATAACAACCTCCCTCCATCTCTCATCCCTCTATAACAACCTCCCTCCATCTCTCCATCCCTCTATAACATCCTCCTCCATCTCTCATCCCTCTATAACATCCTCCCTCCATCTATCCATCCCTCTATAACATCATCCCTCCATCTCTCCATCCCTCTATAACATCCTCCCTCCATCTCTCATCCCTCTATAACATCCTCCCTCCATCTCTCATCCCTCTATAACATCCTCCCTCCATCTCTCCATCCTCTATAACTCCCTCCCTCCATCTCTCCATCCTCTATAACTCCTCCCTCCATCTCTCCATCCCTCTATAACATCCTCCCTCCATCTCTCCATCCCTCTATAACACCCTCCCTCCATCTCTCCATCCCTCTATAACATCATCCCTCCATCTCTCCATCCTCTATAACATCCTCCCTCCATCTCTCCATCCCTCTATAACTCCCTCCTCCATCTCTCTATAACATCTCCCTCCATCTCTCCATCCCTCCATCTCCATCCCTCCATCTCTCAATCCCTCTATAACTCCTCCCTCCATCTCTCCATCCCTCTATAACTCCTCCCTCCATCTCTCCATCCCTCTATAACATCCTCCCTCCATCTCTCCATCCCTCTATAAGTCCCTCCCTCCATCTCTCCATCCCTCTATAACATCCTCCCTCCATCTCTCCATCCCTCTATAACATCCTCCTCCATCTCTCCATCCCTCTATAACAACCTCCCTCCATCTCTCCATCCCTCTATAACATCCTCCCTCCATCCCTCCATCCCTCTATAACATCCTCCCTCCATCTCTCATCCCTCTATAACATCCTCCCTCCATCTCTCCATCCCTCTATAAGTCCTCCCTCCATCTCTCCATCCCTCTATAACATCCTCCCTCCATCTCTCCATCCCTCTATAACATCCTCCCTCCATCTCTCCATCCCTCTATAACATCCTCCCTCCATCTCTCCATCCCTCTATAACATCCTCCCTCCATCTCTCCATCCCTCTATAACATCCTCCCTCCATCTCTCCATCCCTCTATAACATCCTCCCTCCATCTCTACATCCCTCTATAACATCCTCCCTCCATCTCTCCATCCCTCTATAACATCCTCCCTCCATCTCTCCATCCCTCTATAACATCCTCCCTCCATCTCTCATCCCTCTATAACATCCTCCCTCCATCTCTCCATCCCTCTATAACATCCTCCCTCCATCTCTCCATCCCTCTATAACATCCTCCCTCCATCTTTCCATCCTCTATAACTCCCTCCATCTCTCCATCCCTCTATAACATCCTCCCTCCATCTCTCCATCCCTCTATAACAACCTCCCTCCATCTCTCATCCCTCTATAACATCCTCCCTCCATCTCTCCATCCCTCTATAACACCCTCCCTCCATCTCTCCATCCCTCTATAACATCATCCCTCCATCTCTCCATCCCTCTATAACAACCTCCCTCCATCTCTCATCCCTCTATAACTCCCTCCCTCCATCTCTCCATCCCTCTATAAGTCCCTCCTCCATCTCTCCATCCCTCTATAACATCCTCCCTCCATCTCTCCATCCCTCTATAACATCCTCCCTCCATCTCTCGTCCATCCCTCTATAACATCCTCCCTCCATCTCTCCATCCCTCTATAACATCCTCCTCCATCTCTCCATCCCTCTATAACATCCTCCCTCCATCTCTCCATCCCTCTATAACATCCTCCCTCCATCTCTCCATCCCTCTATAACTCCCTCCCTCCATCTCTCCATCCCTCTATAACTCCCTCCCTCCATCTCTCCATCTCTCTATAACATCCTCCCTCCATCTCTCCATCCCTCTATAAGTCCCTCCCTCCATCTCTCCATCCCTCTATAACTCCCTCCCTCCATCTCTCCATCCCTCTATCAGTCCCTCCCTCCATCTCTCCATCCCTCTATAAGTCCCTCCTCCATCTCTCCATCCATCTATAACATCCTTCCTCCATCTCTCCATCCCTCTATAACTCCCTCCCTCCATCTCTCCATCCCTCTATTTGTCCCTCCCTCCATCTCTCCATCCCTCTATAAGTCCCTCCCTCCATCTCTCCATCCCTCTATAACATCCTCCCTCCATCTCTCCATCCCTCTATAACATCCTCCCTCCATCTCTCCATCCCTCTATAAGTCCCTCCCTCCATCTCTCCATCCCTCTATAAGTCCCTCCCTCCATCTCTCCATCCCTCTATAACATCCTCCCTCCATCTCTCCATCCCTCTATAACATCCTCCTCCATCTCTCCATCTCTCTATAACTCCCTCCCTCCATCTCTCCATCCCTCTATAAGTCCCTCCCTCCATCTCTCCATCCCTCTATAACTCCCTCCTCCATCTCTCCATCCCTCTATAACACCTCCCTCCATCTCTCCATCCCTCTATAACATCCTCCCTCCATCTCTCCATCCCTCTATAACATCCTCTCTCCATCTCTCCATCCCTCTATAACTCCTCCCTCCATCTCTCCATCCCTCTATAACTCCCTCCCTCCATCTCTCCATCCCTCTATAACACCCTCCCTCCATCTCTCCATCCCTCTATAACATCCTCCCTCCATCTTTCCATCCCTCTATAACATCCTCCCTCCATCTCTATATCCCTCTATAACATCATCCCTCCATCTCTCCATCCCTCTATAACACCCTCCTCCATCTCTCCATCCCTCTATAACATCCTCCCTCCATCTCTCCATCCTCTATAACATCCTCCCTCCATCCCTCTATAACATCCTCCCTCCATCTCTCCATCCCTCTATAACACCCTCCCTCCATCTCTCCATCCCTCTATAACATCCTCCCTCCATCTCTCCATCCCTCTATAACATCATCCCTCCATAACAACCTCCCTCCATCTCTCCATCTCTCTATAACACCCTCCCTCCATCTCTCCATCCCTCTATAACATCCTCTCTCCATCTCTCATCCCTCTATAACATCCTCCCTCCATCTCTCCATCCCTCTATAACAACCTCCCTCCATCTCTCAATCCCTCTATAACAACCTCCCTCCATCTCTCCATCCCTCTATAACATCCTCCCTCCATCTCTCATCCCTCTATAACATCCTCCCTCCATCTATCCATCCCTCTATAACATCATCCCTCCATCTCTCCATCCCTCTATAACATCCTCCCTCCATCTCTCATCCCTCTATAACATCCTCCCTCCATCTCTCAATCCTCTATAACATCCTCCCTCCATCTCTCCATCCCTCTATAACTCCCTCCCTCCATCTCTCCATCCCTCTATAACTCCTCCCTCCATCTCTCCATCCCTCTATAACATCCTCCTCCATCTCTCCATCCCTCTATAAGTCCCTCCCTCCATCTCTCCATCCCTCTATAACATCCTCCCTCCATCTCTCCATCCCTCTATAAGTCCCTCCCTCCATCTCTCCATCCCTCTATAACATCCTCCTCCATCTCTCCATCCCTCTATAACTCCTCCCTCCATCTCTCCATCCCTCTATAACAACCTCCCTCCATCTCTCCATCCCTCTATAAGTCCCTCCCTCCATCTCTCCATCCCTCTATAACATCCTCCCTCCATCTCTCCATCCCTCTATAACTCCCTCCCTCCATCTCTCCATCCCTCTATAACTCCCTCCTCCATCTCTCCATCTCTCTATAACATCCTCCCTCCATCTCTCCATCCCTCTATAAGTCCCTCCCTCCATCTCTCCATCCCTCTATAACAACCTCCCTCCATCTCTCCATCCCTCTATAACATCCTCCCTCCATCTCTCCATCCCTCTATAACATCCTCTCTCCATCTCTCCATCCCTCTATAACTCCCTCCCTCCATCTCTCCATCCCTCTATAACTCCCTCCCTCCATCTCTCCATCCCTCTATAACACCCTCCCTCCATCTCTCCATCCCTCTATAACATCCTCCCTCCATCTCTCCATCCCTCTATAACATCCTCCTCCATCTCTCCATCCCTCTATAACATCATCCCTCCATCTCTCCATCCCTCTATAACAACCTCCTCCATCTCTTCATCCCTCTATAACATCCTCCCTCCATCCCTCTATAACATCATCCCTCCATCTCTCCATCCCTCTATAACATCCTCCCTCCATCTCTCCATCCCTCTATAACATCCTCCCTCCATCTCTCATCCCTCTATAACATCCTCCCTCCATCCCTCTATAACATCCTCCCTCCATCTCTCCATCCCTCTATAACACCCTCCTCCATCTCTCCATCCCTCTATAACATCCTCCCTCCATCTCTCCATCTCTCTATAACAACCTCCCTCCATCTCTCCATCCCTCTATAACATCGTCCTCCATCTCCTCCATCTCTCCATCTCTCTATAACACCCTCCCTCCATCTCTCCATCCCTCTATAACATCCTCCTCCATCTCTCATCCCTCTATAACATCCTCCCTCCATCTCTCCATCCCTCTATAACAACCTCCCTCCATCTCTCATCCCTCTATAACACCTCCTCCATCTCTCCATCCCTCTATAACATCCTCCCTCCATCTCTCATCCCTCTATAACATCCTCCCTCCATCTATCCATCCCTCTATAACATCCTCCTCCATCTCTCCATCCCTCTATAACATCCTCCCTCCATCTCTCATCCCTCTATAACATCCTCCTCCATCTCTCAATCCCTCTATAACATCCTCCCTCCATCTCTCCATCCCTCTATAACTCCCTCCCTCCATCTCTCCATCCCTCTATAACTCCTCCCTCCATCTCTCCATCCCTCTATAACATCCTCCCTCCATCTCTCCATCCCTCTATAACATCCTCCCTCCATCTCTCCATCCCTCTATAACATCCTCCCTCCATCTCTCCATCCCTCTATAACATCCTCCCTCCATCTCTCCATCCTCTATAACTCCCTCCCTCCATCTCTCTATAACAACCTCCCTCCATCTCTCCATCCCTCCATCTCTCCATCCCTCCATCTCTCATCCCTCTATAACTCCCTCCCTCCATCTCTCCATCCCTCTATAACTCCCTCCCTCCATCTCTCCATCCCTCTATAACATCCTCCTCCATCTCTCCATCCCTCTATAAGTCCCTCCCTCCATCTCTCCATCCCTCTATAACATCCTCCTCCATCTCTCCATCCCTCTATAACAACCTCCTCCATCTCTCCATCCCTCTATAACAACCTCCCTCCATCTCTCCATCCCTCTATAACATCCTCCTCATCCCTCCATCCCTCTATAACATCCTCCCTCATCTCTCATCCCTCTATAACATCCTCCCTCCATCTCTCCATCCCTCTATAAGTCCCTCCCTCCATCTCTCCATCCCTCTATAACATCCTCCCTCCATCTCTCCATCCCTCTATAACATCCTCCTCCATCTCTCCATCCCTCTATAACATCCTCCCTCCATCTCTCCATCCCTCTATAACATCCTCCCTCCATCTCTCCATCCCTCTATAACATCCTCCCTCCATCTCTCCATCCCTCTATAACATCCTCCCTCCATCTCTCCATCCTCTATAAGTCCTCCCTCCATCTCTCCATCCCTCTATAACATCCTCCCTCCATCTCTCCATCCCTCTATAACATCCTCCCTCCATCTCTCGTCATCCCTCTATAACATCCTCCCTCCATCTCTCCATCCCTCTATAACATCCTCCCTCCATCTCTCCATCCCTCTATAACATCCTCCCTCCATCTTTCCATCCCTCTATAACATCATCCCTCCATCTCTCCATCCCTCTATAACATCCTCCTCCATCTCTCCATCCCTCTATAACAACCTCCTCCATCTCTCATCCCTCTATAACATCCTCCCTCCATCTCTCCATCCCTCTATAACACCCTCCCTCCATCTCTCCATCCCTCTATAACATCATCCCTCCATCTCTCCATCCCTCTATAACAACCTCCCTCCATCTCTCATCCCTCTATAACTCCCTCCCTCCATCTCTCCATCCCTCTATAAGTCCCTCCCTCCATCTCTCCATCCCTCTATAACATCCTCCCTCCATCTCTCCATCCCTCTATAACATCCTCCCTCCATCTCTCATCCCTCTATAACATCCTCCCTCCATCTCTCCATCCCTCTATAACATCCTCCCTCCATCTCTCCATCCCTCTATAACATCCTCCCTCCATCTCTCCATCCCTCTATAACATCCTCCCTCCATCTCTCCATCCCTCTATAACTCCCTCCCTCCATCTCTCCATCCCTCTATAACTCCCTCCCTCCATCTCTCCATCTCTCTATAACATCCTCCCTCCATCTCTCCATCCCTCTATAAGTCCCTCCCTCCATCTCTCCATCCCTCTATAACTCCCTCCCTCCATCTCTCCATCCCTCTATCAGTCCCTCCCTCCATCTCTCCATCCCTCTATAAGTCCCTCCCTCCATCTCTCCATCCATCTATAACATCCTTCCTCCATCTCTCCATCCCTCTATAACTCCCTCCCTCCATCTCTCCATCCCTCTATTTGTCCCTCCCTCCATCTCTCCATCCCTCTATAAGTCCCTCCCTCCATCTCTCCATCCCTCTATAACATCCTCCCTCCATCTCTCCATCCCTCTATAACATCCTCCCTCCATCTCTCTCCATCCCTCTATAAGTCCCTCCCTCCATCTCTCCATCCCTCTATAAGTCCCTCCCTCCATCTCTCCATCCCTCTATAACATCCTCCTCCATCTCTCCATCCCTCTATAACATCCTCCCTCCATCTCTCCATCTCTCTATAACTCCCTCCCTCCATCTCTCCATCCCTCTATAAGTCCCTCCCTCCATCTCTCCATCCCTCTATAACTCCTCCCTCCATCTCTCCATCCCTCTATAACAACCTCCCTCCATCTCTCCATCCCTCTATAACATCCTCCCTCCATCTCTCCATCCCTCTATAACATCCTCTCTCCATCTCTCCATCCCTCTATAACTCCTCCCTCCATCTCTCCATCCCTCTATAACTCCCTCCCTCCATCTCTCCATCCCTCTATAACACCTCCCTCCATCTCTCCATCCCTCTATAACATCCTCCCTCCATCTTTCCATCCCTCTATAACATCCTCCCTCCATCTCTCCATCCCTCTATAACATCATCCCTCCATCTCTCCATCCTCTATAACACCCTCCCTCCATCTCTCCATCCCTCTATAACAACCTCCCTCCATCTCTCCATCCCTCTATAACATCCTCCCTCCATCCCTCTATAACATCCTCCCTCCATCTCTCCATCCCTCTATAACACCCTCCCTCCATCTCTCCATCCCTCTATAACATCCTCCCTCCATCTCTCCATCCCTCTATAACATCATCCCTCCATAACAACCTCCCTCCATCTCTCCATCTCTCTATAACACCCTCCCTCCATCTCTCCATCCCTCTATAACATCCTCTCTCCATCTCTCATCCCTCTATAACATCCTCCCTCCATCTCTCCATCCCTCTATAACAACCTCCCTCCATCTCTCAATCCCTCTATAACAACCTCCCTCCATCTCTCCATCCCTCTATAACATCCTCCCTCCATCTCTCATCCCTCTATAACATCCTCCCTCCATCTATCCATCCCTCTATAACATCATCCCTCCATCTCTCCATCCCTCTATAACATCCTCCCTCCATCTCTCATCCCTCTATAACATCCTCCCTCCATCTCTCAATCCCTCTATAACATCCTCCCTCCATCTCTCCATCCCTCTATAACTCCCTCCCTCCATCTCTCCATCCCTCTATAACTCCCTCCCTCCATCTCTCCATCCCTCTATAACATCCTCCCTCCATCTCTCCATCCCTCTATAAGTCCCTCCCTCCATCTCTCCATCCCTCTATAACATCCTCCCTCCATCTCTCCATCCCTCTATAAGTCCCTCCCTCCATCTCTCCATCCCTCTATAACATCCTCCCTCCATCTCTCCATCCCTCTATAACTCCCTCCCTCCATCTCTCCATCCCTCTATAACAACCTCCCTCCATCTCTCCATCCCTCTATAAGTCCCTCCCTCCATCTCTCCATCCCTCTATAACACCCTCCCTCCATCTCTCCATCCCTCTATAACATCCTCCCTCCATCTCTCCATCCCTCTATAACATCCTCCCTCCATCCATCTCTCCATCCCTCTATAACAACCTCCCTCCATCTCTCCATCCCTCTATAACATCCTCCCTCCATCTCTCCATCCCTCTATAACATCCTCCCTCCATCTCTCCATCCCTCTATAACATCCTCCCTCCATCTCTCCATCCTCTATGTCCCCTCCCTCCATCTCTCCATCCCTCTATAACATCCTCCCTCCATCTCTCCATCCCTCTATAACAACCTCCCTCCATCTCTCCATCCCTCTATAACATCCTCCCTCCATCCCTCCATCCCTCTATAACATCCTCCCTCCATCTCTCATCCCTCTATAACATCCTCCCTCCATCTCTCCATCCCTCTATAAGTCCCTCCCTCCATCTCTCCATCCCTCTATAACATCCTCCCTCCATCTCTCCATCCCTCTATAAGTCCCTCCCTCCATCTCTCCATCCCTCTATAACATCCTCCCTCCATCTCTCCATCCCTCTATAACATCCTCCCTCCATCTCTCCATCCCTCTATAACATCCTCCCTCCATCTCTCCATCCATCTATAACATCCTCCCTCCATCTCTCCATCCCTCTATAACATCCTCCCTCCATCTCTACATCCCTCTATAACAACCTCCTCCATCTCTCCATCCCTCTATAACATCCTCCCTCCATCTCTCCATCCCTCTATAACATCCTCCCTCCATCTCTCATCCCTCTATAACATCCTCCCTCCATCTCTCCATCCCTCTATAACATCCTCCTCCATCTCTCCATCCCTCTATAACATCCTCCCTCCATCTCTCCATCCCTCTATAACATCATCCCTCCATCTCTCCATCCCTCTATAACATCCTCCCTCCATCTCTCCATCCCTCTATAACAACCTCCTCCATCTCTCATCCCTCTATAACATCCTCCCTCCATCTCTCCATCCCTCTATAACACCCTCCCTCCATCTCTCCATCCCTCTATAACATCATCCCTCCATCTCTCCATCCCTCTATAACAACCTCCCTCCATCTCTCATCCCTCTATAACTCCTCCTCCATCTCTCCATCCCTCTATAAGTCCCTCCCTCCATCTCTCCATCCCTCTATAACATCCTCCCTCCATCTCTCCATCCCTCTATAACATCCTCCCTCCATCTCTCATCCCTCTATAACATCCTCCTCCATCTCTCCATCCTCTATAACATCCTCCCTCCATCTCTCCATCCCTCTATAACATCCTCCCTCCATCTCTCCATCCCTCTATAACATCCTCCCTCCATCTCTCCATCCCTCTATAACTCCCTCCCTCCATCTCTCCATCCCTCTATAACTCCTCCCTCCATCTCTCCATCTCTCTATAACATCCTCCCTCCATCTCTCCATCCTCTATAAGTCCCTCCCTCCATCTCTCCATCCCTCTATAACTCCCTCCCTCCATCTCTCCATCCCTCTATAAGTCCCTCCCTCCATCTCTCCATCCCTCTATAAGTCCCTCCCTCCATCTCTCCATCCATCTATAACATCCTCCCTCCATCTCTCCATCCCTCTATAACTCCCTCCTCCATCTCTCCATCCCTCTATAAGTCCCTCCCTCCATCTCTCCATCCCTCTATAAGTCCCTCCCTCCATCTCTCCATCCCTCTATAACATCCTCCCTCCATCTCTCCATCCCTCTATAACATCCTCCCTCCATCTCTCCATCCCTCTATAAGTCCCTCCCTCCATCTCTCCATCCCTCTATAAGTCCCTCCCTCCATCTCTCCATCCCTCTATAACATCCTCCCTCCATCTCTCCATCCCTCTATAACATCCTCCCTCCATCTCTCCATCTCTCTATAACTCCCTCCCTCCATCTCTCCATCCCTCTATAAGTCCCTCCCTCCATCTCTCCATCCCTCTATAACTCCCTCCCTCCATCTCTCCATCCCTCTATAACAACCTCCCTCCATCTCTCCATCCCTCTATAACATCCTCCCTCCATCTCTCCATCCCTCTATAACATCCTCTCTCCATCTCTCCATCCCTCTATAACTCCCTCCCTCCATCTCTCCATCCCTCTATAACTCCCTCCCTCCATCTCTCCATCCCTCTATAACACCCTCCCTCCATCTCTCCATTCCTCTATAACATCCTCCCTCCATCTCTCCATCCCTCTATAACATCCTCCCTCCATCTCTCCATCCCTCTATAAGTCCCTCCCTCCATCTCTCCATCCCTCTATAAGTCCCTCCCTCCATCTCTCCATCCCTCTATAACATCCTCCCTCCATCTCTCCATCCCTCTATAACATCCTCCCTCCATCTCTCCATCCCTCTATAACATCCTCCCTCCATCTCTCCATCCCTCTATAACATCCTCCCTCCATATCTCCATCCCTCTATAACTCCCTCCCTCCATCTCTCCATCCCTCTATAAGTCCCTCCCTCCATCTCTCCATCCCTCTATAAGTCCCTCCCTCCATCTCTCCATCCCTCTATAACTCCCTCCCTCCATCTCTCCATCCCTCTATAAGTCCCTCCCTCCATCTCTCCATCCCTCTATAAGTCCCTCCCTCCATCTCTCCATCCCTCTATAACTCCCTCCCTCCATCTCTCCATCCCTCTATAAGTCCCTCCATCTCTCTATAACTCCCTCCCTCAATCTCTCCATCCCTCTAGAACTCCCTCCCTCCATCTTTCCATCCCTCTATAACTCCCTCCCTCCATCTCTCCATCCCTCTATAACACCCTCCCTCCATCTCTCCATCTCTCTATAACTCCCTCCCTCCATCTCTCCATCCCTCTATAAGTCCCTCCCTCCATCTCTCCATCCCTCTATAACTCCCTCCCTCCATCTCTCCATCCCTCTATAACATCCTCCCTCCATCTCTCCATCCCTCTATAACACCCTCTCTCCATCTCTCCATCCCTCTATAACATCCTCCCTCCATCTCTCCATCCCTCTATAACATCCTCCCTCCATCTCTCCATCCCTCTATAACAACCTCCCTCCATCTCTCATCCCTCTATAACATCCTCCCTCCATCTCTCCATCCCTCTATAACACCCTCCCTCCATCTCTCCATCCCTCTATAACATCATCCCTCCATCTCTCCATCCCTCTATAACAACCTCCCTCCATCTCTCATCCCTCTATAACTCCCTCCCTCCATCTCTCCATCCCTCTATAAGTCCCTCCCTCCATCTCTCCATCCCTCTATAACATCCTCCCTCCATCTCTCTATAACATCCTCCCTCCATCTCTCATCCCTCTATAACATCCTCCCTCCATCTCTCCATCCCTCTATAACATCCTCCCTCCATCTCTCCATCCCTCTATAACATCCTCCCTCCATCTCTCCATCCCTCTATAACATCCTCCCTCCATCTCTCCATCCCTCTATAACTCCCTCCCTCCATCTCTCCATCCCTCTATAACTCCCTCCCTCCATCTCTCCATCTCTATAACATCCTCCCTCCATCTCTCCATCCCTCTATAAGTCCCTCCCTCCATCTCTCCATCCCTCTATAACTCCCTCCCTCCATCTCTCCATCCCTCTATAAGTCCCTCCCTCCATCTCTCCATCCCTCTATAAGTCCCTCCCTCCATTTCTCCATCCATCTATAACATCCTCCCTCCATCTCTCCATCCCTCTATAACTCCCTCCCTCCATCTCTCCATCCCTCTATAAGTCCCTCCCTCCATCTCTCCATCCCTCTATAAGTCCCTCCCTCCATCTCTCCATCCCTCTATAAAATCCTCCCTCCATCTCTCCATCCCTCTATAACATCCTCCCTCCATCTCTCCATCCCTCTATAAGTCCCTCCCTCCATCTCTCCATCCCTCTATAAGTCCCTCCCTCCATCTCTCCATCCCTCTATAACATCCTCCCTCCATCTCTCCATCCCTCTATAACATCCTCCCTCCATCTCTCCATCTCTCTATAACTCCCTCCTCCATCTCTCCATCCCTCTATAAGTCCCTCCCTCCATCTCTCCATCCCTCTATAACTCCTCCCTCCATCTCTCCATCCCTCTATAACAACCTCCCTCCATCTCTCCATCCCTCTATAACATCCTCCCTCCATCTCTCCATCCCTCTATAACATCCTCTCTCCATCTCTCATCCCTCTATAACATCCTCCCTCCATCCCTCTATAACATCCTCCCTCCATCTCTCCATCCCTCTATAACACCCTCCCTCCATCTCTCCATCCCTCTATAACATCCTCCCTACATCTCTCCATCCCTCTATAACTCCCTCCCTCCATCTCTCCATCCCTCTATAACATCCTCCCTCCATCTCTCATCCCTCTATAACATCCTCCCTCCATCTCTCCATCCCTCTATAACATCATCCCTCCATCTCTCCATCCCTCTATAACATCCTCCCTCCATCTCTCATCCCTCTATAACATCCTCCCTCCATCTCTCCATCCCTCTATAACATCATCCCTCCATCTCTCCATCCCTCTATAACATCCTCCCTCCATCTCTACATCCCTCTATAACAACCTCCTCCATCTCTTCATCCTCTATAACATCCTCCCTCCATCCCTCTATAACATCATCCCTCCATCTCTCCATCCCTCTATAACACCCTCCTCCATCTCTCCATCCCTCTATAACAACCTCCCTCCATCTCTCCATCCCTCTATAACATCCTCCCTCCATCCCTCTATAACATCCTCCCTCCATCTCTCCATCCTCTATAACACCCTCCCTCCATCTCTCCATCCCTCTATAACATCCTCCCTCCATCTCTCCATCTCTCTATAACAACCTCCCTCCATCTCTCCATCCCTCTATAACATCATCCTCCATAACAACCTCCTCCATCTCTCAATCTCTCTATAACACCCTCCCTCCATCTCTCCATCCCTCTATAACATCCTCTCTCCATCTCTCATCCCTCTATAACATCCTCCCTCCATCTCTCCATCCCTCTATAACAACCTCCCTCCATCTCTCAATCCCTCTATAACAACCTCCCTCCATCTCTCCATCTCTCTATAACACCCTCCCTCCATCTCTCCATCCCTCTATAACATCCTCCCTCCATCTCTCATCCCTCTATAACATCCTCCCTTCATCTATCCATCCCTCTATAACATCATCCCTCCATCTCTCCATCCCTCTATAACATCATCCCTCCATCTCTCCATCCCTCTATAACATCATCCCTCCATCTCTCCATCCCTCTATAACAACCTCCCTCCATCTCTTCATCCCTCTATAACATCCTCCTCCATCCCTATATAACATCATCCCTCCATCTCTCCATCCCTCTATAACACCCCTCCCTCCATCTCTCCATCCCTCTATAACAACCTCCCTCCATCTCTCCATCCTCTATAACATCCTCCCTCCATCCCTCTATAACATCCTCCCTCCATCTCTCCATCCCTCTATAACACCCTCCCTCCATCTCTCCATCCCTCTATAACATCCTCCCTCCATCTCTCCATCTCTCTATAACAACCTCCTCCATCTCTCCATCCCTCTATAACATCATCCCTCCATAACAACCTCCCTCCATCTCTCCATCTCTCTATAACACCCTCCTCCATCTCTCCATCCCTCTATAACATCCTCTCTCCATCTCTCATCCCTCTATAACATCCTCCCTCCATCTCTCCATCCCTCTATAACAACCTCCCTCCATCTCTCAATCCCTCTATAACAACCTCCTCCATCTCTCCATCTCTCTATAACACCCTCCCTCCATCTCTCCATCCCTCTATAACATCATCCCTCCATCTCTCATCCCTCTATAACATCCTCCCTCCATCTATCCATCCCTCTATAACATCATCCCTCCATCTCTCCATCCCTCTATAACATCCTCCCTCCATCTCTCATCCCTCTATAACATCCTCCCTCCATCTCTCAATCCCTCTATAACATCCTCCCTCCATCTCTCCATCCCTCTATAACTCCTCCCTCCATCTCTCCATCCCTCTATAACATCCTCCCTCCATCTCTCCATCCCTCTATAACACCCTCCCTCCATCTCTCCATCCCTCTATAACATCATCCCTCCATCTCTCCATCCCTCTATAACATCCTCCCTCCATCTCTCCATCCCTCTATAACTCCCTCCCTCCATCTCTCTATAACAACCTCCCTCCATCTCTCCATCCCTCTATAACATCCTCCCTCCATCTCTCCATCCCTCTATAACATCCTCCCTCCATCTCTCCATCCCTCTATAACTCCCTCCCTCCATCTCTCCATCCCTCCATCTCTCCATCCCTCCATCTCTCAATCCCTCTATAACTCCCTCCCTCCATCTCTCCATCCCTCTATAACATCCTCCTCCATCTCTCCATCCCTCTATAAGTCCCTCCTCCATCTCTCCATCCCTCTATAACATCCTCCCTCCATCTCTCCATCCCTCTATAAGTCCCTCCCTCCATCTCTCCATCCCTCTATAACATCCTCCCTCCATCTCTCCATCCCTCTATAACACCCTCCCTCCATCTCTCCATCCCTCTATAACATCCTCCCTCCATCTCTCCATCCCTCTATAACTCCCTCCCTCCATCTCTCCATCCCTCTATAACAACCTCCCTCCATCTCTCCATCCCTCTATAAGTCCCTCCCTCCATCTCTCCATCCCTCTATAACACCCTCCCTCCATCTCTCCATCCCTCTATAACATCCTCCCTCCATCTCTCCATCCCTCTATAACATCCTCCTCCATCTCTCCATCCCTCTATAACAACCTCCCTCCATCTCTCCATCCCTCTATAACATCCTCCCTCCATCTCTCCATCCCTCTATAACATCCTCCCTCCATCTCTCCATCCCTCTATAACATCCTCCCTCCATCTCTCCATCCCTCTATAAGTCCCTCCCTCCATCTCTCCATCCTCTATAACATCCTCCTCCATCTCTCCATCCCTCTATAACATCCTCCCTCCATCTCTACATCCCTCTATAACAACCTCCCTCCATCTCTCCATCCCTCTATAACATCCTCCCTCCATCTCTCCATCCCTCTATAACATCACTCCTCCATCTCTCATCCCTCTATAACATCCTCCCTCCATCTCTCCATCCCTCTATAACATCCTCCTCCATCTCTCCATCCCTCTATAACATCCTCCCTCCATCTCTCCATCCCTCTATAACACCCTCCTCCATCTCTCCATCCCTCTATAACATCATCCCTCCATCTCTCCATCCCTCTATAACAACCTCCCTCCATCTCTCATCCCTCTATAACTCCCTCCCTCCATCTCTCCATCCCTCTATAAGTCCCTCCCTCCATCTCTCCATCCCTCTATAACATCCTCCCTCCATCTCTCCATCCCTCTATAACATCCTCCCTCCATCTCTCATCCCTCTATAACATCCTCCCTCCATCTCTCCATCCCTCTATAACATCCTCCCTCCATCTCTCCATCCCTCTATAACATCCTCCCTCCATCTCTCCATCCCTCTATAACATCCTCCCTCCATCTCTCCATCCCTCTATAACTCCTCCCTCCATCTCTCCATCCCTCTATAACTCCCTCCCTCCATCTCTCCATCTCTCTATAACATCCTCCCTCCATCTCTCCATCCCTCTATAAGTCCCTCCCTCCATCTCTCCATCCCTCTATAACTCCCTCCCTCCATCTCTCCATCCCTCTATAAGTCCCTCCCTCCATCTCTCCATCCCTCTATAAGTCCCTCCTCCATCTCTCCATCCATCTATAACATCCTCCCTCCATCTCTCCATCCTTCTATAACTCCCTCCCTCCATCTCTCCATCCCTCTATAAGTCCCTCCCTCCATCTCTCCATCCCTCTATAAGTCCCTCCCTCCATCTCTCCATCCCTCTATAACATCCTCCCTCCATCTCTCCATCCCTCTATAACATCCTCCCTCCATCTCTCCATCCCTCTATAAGTCCCTCCCTCCATCTCTCCATCCCTCTATAAGTCCCTCCCTCCATCTCTCCATCCCTCTATAACATCCTCCCTCCATCTCTCCATCCCTCTATAACATCCTCCCTCCATCTCTCCATCTCTCTATAACTCCCTCCCTCCATCTCTCCATCCCTCTATAAGTCCCTCCCTCCATCTCTCCATCCCTCTATAACTCCCTCCTCCATCTCTCCATCCCTCTATAACACCCTCCTCCATCTCTCCATCCCTCTATAACATCCTCCCTCCATCTCTCCATCCCTCTATAGCATCCTCCCTCCATCTCTCCATCCCTCTATAACATCATCCCTCCATCTCTCCATCCTCTATAACAACCTCCCTCCATCTCTTCATCCCTCTATAACATCCTCGCTCCATCCCTCTATAACATCATCCCTCCATCTCTCCATCCCTCTATAACACCCTCCCTCCATCTCTCCATCCCTCTATAACACCCTCCCTCCATCTCTCCATCCCTCTATAACATCCTCCCTCCATCCTCTATAACATCCTCCTCCATCTCTCCATCCCTCTATAACACCCTCCCTCCATCTCTCCATCCCTCTATAACATCCTCCTCCATCTCTCCATCTCTCTATAACAACCTCCCTCCATCTCTCCATCCCTCTATAACATCATCCCTCCATAACAACCTCCCTCCATCTCTCCATCTCTCTATAACACCCTCCCTCCATCTCTCCATCCTCTATAACATCCTCTCTCCATCTCTCATCCTCTATAACATCCTCCCTCCATCTCTCCATCCCTCTATAACAACCTCCCTCCATCTCTCAATCCCTCTATAACAACCTCCCTCCATCTCTCCATCCCTCTATAACATCCTCCCTCCATCTCTCATCCCTCTATAACATCCTCCCTCCATCTATCCATCCCTCTATAACATCATCCCTCCATCTCTCCATCCCTCTATAACATCCTCCCTCCATCTCTCATCCCTCTATAACATCCTCCCTCCATCTCTCAATCCCTCTATAACATCCTCCCTCCATCTCTCCATCCCTCTATAACTCCCTCCCTCCATCTCTCTATAACTCCCTCCCTCCATCTCTCCATCCCTCTATAACATCCTCCCTCCATCTCTCCATCCCTCTATAACACCCTCCCTCCATCTCTCCATCCCTCTATAACATCATCCCTCCATCTCTCCATCCCTCTATAACATCCTCCCTCCATCTCTCCATCCCTCTATAACTCCCTCCCTCCATCTCTCTATAACAACCTCCCTCCATCTCTCCATCTCTCCATCCCTCCATCTCTCAATCCCTCTATAACTCCCTCCTCCATCTCTCCATCCCTCTATAACTCCTCCTCCATCTCTCCATCCCTCTATAACATCCTCCCTCCATCTCTCCATCCCTCTATAAGTCCCTCCCTCCATCTCTCCATCCCTCTATAACATCCTCCCTCCATCTCTCCATCCCTCTATAAGTCCCTCCCTCCATCTCTCCATCCCTCTATAACATCCTCCTCCATCTCTCCATCCCTCTATAACACCCTCCCTCCATCTCTCCATCCCTCTATAACATCCTCCCTCCATCTCTCCATCCCTCTATAACTCCCTCCCTCCATCTCTCCATCCCTCTATAACAACCTCCCTCCATCTCTCCATCCCTCTATAAGTCCCTCCCTCCATCTCTCCATCCTCTATAACACCCTCCCTCCATCTCTCCATCCCTCTATAACATCCTCCCTCCATCTCTCTCCATCTCCCCTCTTAACATCCTCCCTCCATCTCTCCTCCATCTCTCCATCCCTCTATAACAACCTCCCTCCATCTCTCCATCCCTCTATAACATCCTCCTCCATCTCTCCATCCCTCTATAACATCCTCCCTCCATCTCTCCATCCCTCTATAACATCCTCCCTCCATCTCTCCATCCCTCTATAAGTCCCTCCTCCATCTCTCCATCCCTCTTAACATCCTCCCTCCATCTCTCCATCCCTCTATAAGTCCCTCCCTCCATCTCTCCATCCCTCTATAACATCCTCCCTCCATCTCTCCATCCCTCTATAACATCCTCCCTCCATCTCTCCATCCCTCTATAACATCCTCCTCCATCTCTCCATCCCTCTATAACATCCTCCCTCCATCTCTCCATCCCTCTATAACATCCTCCCTCCATCTCTACATCCCTCTATAACAACCTCCCTCCATCTCTCCATCCCTCTATAACATCCTCCTCCATCTCTCCATCCCTCTATAACATCCTCCCTCCATCTCTCATCCCTCTATAACATCCTCCCTCCATCTCTCCATCCCTCTATAACATCCTCCCTCCATCTCTCCATCCCTCTATAACATCCTCCTCCATCTCTCCATCCCTCTATAACATCATCCCTCCATCTCTCCATCCCTCTATAACATCCTCCCTCCATCTCTCCATCCCTCTATAACAACCTCCTCCATCTCTCATCCCTCTATAACATCCTCCCTCCATCTCTCCATCCCTCTATAACACCCTCCCTCCATCTCTCCATCCCTCTATAACATCATCCCTCCATCTCTCCATCCCTCTATAACAACCTCCCTCCATCTCTCATCCCTCTATAACTCCTCCCTCCATCTCTCCATCCCTCTATAAGTCCCTCCTCCATCTCTCCATCCCTCTATAACATCCTCCCTCCATCTCTCCATCCCTCTATAACATCCTCCCTCCATCTCTCATCCCTCTATAACATCCTCCCTCCATCTCTCCATCCCTCTATAACATCCTCCTCCATCTCTCCATCCCTCTATAACATCCTCCCTCCATCTCTCCATCCCTCTATAACTCCCTCCTCCATCTCTCCATCCCTCTATAACTCCCTCCCTCCATCTCTCCATCTCTCTATAACATCCTCTCTCCATCTCTCCATCCCTCTATAAGTCCCTCCCTCCATCTCTCCATCCCTCTATAACTCCCTCCCTCCATCTCTCCATCCCTCTATAAGTCCCTCCCTCCATCTCTCCATCCCTCTATAAGTCCCTCCCTCCATCTCTCCATCCATCTATAACATCCTTCCTCCATCTCTCCATCCCTCTATAACTCCCTCCCTCCATCTCTCCATCCCTCTATAAGTCCCTCCCTCCATCTCTCCATCCCTCTATAAGTCCCTCCCTCCATCTCTCCATCCCTCTATAACATCCTCCCTCCATCTCTCCATCCCTCTATAACATCCTCCCTCCATCTCTCCATCCCTCTATAAGTCCCTCCCTCCATCTCTCCATCCCTCTATAAGTCCCTCCCTCCATCTCTCCATCCCTCTATAACATCCTCCCTCCATCTCTCCATCCCTCTATAACATCCTCCCTCCATCTCTCCATCTCTCTATAACTCCTCCCTCCATCTCTCCATCCCTCTATAAGTCCCTCCCTCCATCTCTCCATCCCTCTATAACTCCCTCCCTCCATCTCTCCATCCCTCTATAACAACCTCCCTCCATCTCTCCATCCCTCTATAACATCCTCCCTCCATCTCTCCATCCCTCTATAACATCCTCTCTCCATCTCTCCATCCCTCTATAACTCCCTCCCTCCATCTCTCCATCCCTCTAAAACTCCCTCCCTCCATCTCTCCATCCTCTATAACACCCTCCCTCCATCTCTCCATCCCTCTATAACATCCTCCTCCATCTCTCCATCCCTCTATAACATCCTCCCTCCATCTCTCCATCCTCTATAACATCATCCCTCCATCTCTCCATCCCTCTATAACAACCTCCTCCATCTCTTCATCCTCTATAACATCCTCCCTCCATCCCTCTATAACATCATCCCTCCATCTCTCCATCCCTCTATAACACCCTCCCTCCATCTCTCCATCCCTCTATAACAACCTCCCTCCATCTCTCCATCCCTCTATAACATCCTCCCTCCATCCTTTATAACATCCTCCCTCCATCTCTCCATCCCTCTATAACACCCTCCCTCCATCTCTCCATCCCTCTATAACATCCTCCCTCCATCTCTCCATCTCTCTATAACAACCTCCCTCCATCTCTCCATCCCTCTATAACATCATCCCTCCATAACAACCTCCCTCCATCTCTCCATCCCTCTATAACATCCTCCCTCCATCCCTTTATAACATCCTCCCTCCATCTCTCCATCCCTCTATAACTCCCTCCCTCCATCTCTCCATCCCTCTATAACAACCTCCCTCCATCTCTCCATCCCTCTATAACATCCTCCCTCCATCTCTCCATCCCTCTATAACATCCTCCCTCCATCTCTCCATCCCTCTATAACATCCTCCCTCCATCTCTCCATCCCTCTATAACAACCTCCTCCATCTCTCCATCCCTCTATAACATCCTCCTCCATCTCTCCATCCTCTATAACATCCTCCCTCCATCTCTCCATCCCTCTATAACATCCTCCTCCATCTCTCCATCCCTCTATAAGTCCCTCCCTCCATCTCTCCATCCCTCATTAACATCCTCCCTCCATCTCTCCATCCCTCTATAACAACCTCCCTCCATCTCTCCATCCCTCTATAACAACCTCCCTCCATCTCTCCATCCCTCTATAACATCCTCCCTCCATCCCTCCATCCTCTATAACATCCTCCCTCCATCTCTCATCCCTCTATAACATCCTCCCTCCATCTCTCCATCCCTCTATAAGTCCCTCCCTCCATCTCTCCATCCCTCTATAACATCCTCCCTCCATCTCTCCATCCCTCTATAAGTCCCTCCCTCCATCTCTCCATCCCTCTATAACATCCTCCCTCCATCTCTCCATCCCTCTATAACATCCTCCTCCATCTCTCCATCCCTCTATAACATCCTCCCTCCATCTCTCCATCCCTCTATAACATCCTCCCTCCATCTCTCCATCCCTCTATAACATCCTCCCTCCATCTCTACATCCCTCTATAACAACCTCCCTCCATCTCTCCATCCCTCTATAACATCCTCCCTCCATCTCTCCATCCCTCTATAACATCCTCCCTCCATCTCTCATCCCTCTATAACATCCTCCCTCCATCTCTCCATCCCTCTATAACATCCTCCCTCCATCTCTCCATCCCTCTATAACATCCTCCTCCATCTCTCCATCCCTCTATAACATCATCCCTCCATCTCTCCATCCCTCTATAACATCCTCCCTCCATCTCTCCATCCCTCTATAACAACCTCCCTCCATCTCTCATCCCTCTATAACATCCTCCTCCATCTCTCCATCCCTCTATAACACCCTCCCTCCATCTCTCCATCCCTCTATAACATCATCCTCCATCTCTCCATCCCTCTATAACAACCTCCCTCCATCTCTCATCCCTCTATAACTCCCTCCCTCCATCTCTCCATCCCTCTATAAGTCCCTCCCTCCATCTCTCCATCCCTCTATAACATCCTCCCTCCATCTCTCCATCCCTCTATAACATCCTCCCTCCATCTCTCATCCCTCTATAACATCCTCCCTCCATCTCTCCATCCCTCTATAACATCCTCCTCCATCTCTCCATCCCTCTATAACATCCTCCTCCATCTCTCCATCCCTCTATAACTCCCTCCTCCATCTCTCCATCCCTCTATAACTCCCTCCCTCCATCTCTCCATCTCTCTATAACATCCTCTCTCCATCTCTCCATCCCTCTATAAGTCCCTCCCTCCATCTCTCCATCCCTCTATAACTCCCTCCCTCCATCTCTCCATCCCTCTATAAGTCCCTCCCTCCATCTCTCCATCCCTCTATAAGTCCCTCCCTCCATCTCTCCATCCATCTATAACATCCTTCCTCCATCTCTCCATCCCTCTATAACTCCCTCCCTCCATCCCTCTATAAGTCCCTCCCTCCATCTCTCCATCCCTCTATAAGTCCCTCCCTCCATCTCTCCATCCCTCTATAACATCCTCCCTCCATCTCTCCATCCCTCTATAACATCCTCCCTCCATCTCTCCATCCCTCTATAAGTCCCTCCCTCCATCTCTCCATCCCTCTATAAGTCCCTCCCTCCATCTCTCCATCCCTCTATAACATCCTCCCTCCATCTCTCCATCCCTCTATAACATCCTCCCTCCATCTCTCCATCTCTCTATAACTCCCTCCTCCATCTCTCCATCCCTCTATAAGTCCCTCCCTCCATCTCTCCATCCCTCTATAACTCCCTCCCTCCATCTCTCCATCCCTCTATAACAACCTCCCTCCATCTCTCCATCCCTCTATAACATCCTCCCTCCATCTCTCCATCCCTCTATAACATCCTCTCTCCATCTCTCCATCCCTCTATAACTCCTCCCTCCATCTCTCCATCCCTCTAAAACTCCCCTCCCTCCATCTCTCCATCCCTCTATAACACCCTCCCTCCATCTCTCCATCCCTCTCTAACATCCTCCCTCCATCTCTCCATCCCTCTATAACATCCTCCCTCCATCTCTCCATCCCTCTATAACATCATCCCTCCATCTCTCCATCCCTCTATAACAACCTCCCTCCATCTCTTCATCCCTCTATAACATCCTCCCTCCATCCCTCTATAACATCATCCCTCCATCTCTCCATCCCTCTATAACACCCTCCCTCCATCTCTCCATCCCTCTATAACAACCTCCTCCATCTCTCCATCCCTCTATAACATCCTCCCTCCATCCCTTTATAACATCCTCCTCCATCTCTCCATCCCTCTATAACACCCTCCCTCCATCTCTCCATCCCTCTATAACATCCTCCCTCCATCTCTCCATCTCTCTATAACAACCTCCCTCCATCTCTCCATCCCTCTATAACATCATCCCTCCATAACAACCTCCCTCCATCTCTCCATCTCTCTATAACACCCTCCCTCCATCTCTCCATCCCTCTATAACATCCTCTCTCCATCTCTCATCCCTCTATAACATCCTCCCTCCATCTCTCCATCCCTCTATAACAACCTCCCTCCATCTCTCAATCCCTCTATAACAACCTCCCTCCATCTCTCCATCCCTCTATAACATCCTCCTCCATCTCTCATCCCTCTATAACATCCTCCCTCCATCTATCCATCCCTCTATAACATCCTCCCTCCATCTCATCCCTCTATAACATCCTCCCTCCATCTCTCCATCCTCTATAAGTCCCTCCTCCATCTCTCCATCCCTCTATAACATCCTCCCTCCATCTCTCCATCCCTCTATAACATCCTCCTCCATCTCTCCATCCCTCTATAACATCCTCCCTCCATCTCTCCATCCCTCTATAACATCCTCCCTCCATCTCTCATCCCTCTATAACATCCTCCTCCATCTCTCCATCCCTCTATAACATCCTCCCTCCATCTCTCCATCCCTCTATAACATCCTCCCTCCATCTCTCCATCCCTCTATAACTCCCTCCCTCCATCTCTCCATCCCTCTATAACTCCCTCCTCCATCTCTCCATCTCTCTATAACATCCCTCTCCATCTCTCCATCCCTCTATAAGTCCCTCCCTCCATCTCTCCATCCCTCTATAACTCCCTCCCTCCATCTCTCCATCCCTCTATAAGTCCCTCCCTCCATCTCTCCATCCCTCTATAAGTCCCTCCCTCCATCTCTCCATCCATCTATAACATCCTTCCTCCATCTCTCCATCCCTCTATAACTCCCTCCCTCCATCTCTCCATCCCTCTATAAGTCCCTCCCTCCATCTCTCCATCCCTCTATAAGTCCCTCCCTCCATCTCTCCATCCCTCTATAACATCCTCCCTCCATCTCTCCATCCCTCTATAACATCCTCCCTCCATCTCTCCATCCCTCTATAAGTCCCTCCCTCCATCTCTCCATCCCTCTATAAGTCCCTCCCTCCATCTCTCCATCCCTCTATAACATCCTCCCTCCATCTCTCCATCCCTCTATAACATCCTCCCTCCATCTCTCCATCTCTCTATAACTCCTCCCTCCATCTCTCCATCCCTCTATAAGTCCCTCCTCCATCTCTCCATCCCTCTATAACTCCCTCCCTCCATCTCTCCATCCCTCTATAACAACCTCCCTCCATCTCTCCATCCCTCTATAACATCCTCCCTCCATCTCTCCATCCCTCTATAACATCCTCTCTCCATCTCTCCATCCCTCTATAACTCCCTCCCTCCATCTCTCCATCCCTCTAAAACTCCCTCCCTCCATCTCTCCATCCCTCTATAACACCCTCCCTCCATCTCTCCATCCCTCTATAACATCCTCCCTCCATCTCTCCATCCCTCTATAACATCCTCCCTCCATCTCTCCATCCCTCTATAACATCATCCCTCCATCTCTCCATCCCTCTATAACAACCTCCCTCCATCTCTTCATCCCTCTATAACATCCTCCCTCCATCCCTCTATAACATCATCCCTCCATCTCTCCATCCCTCTATAACACCCTCCCTCCATCTCTCCATCCCTCTATAACAACCTCCCTCCATCTCTCCATCCCTCTATAACATCCTCCCTCCATCCCTTTATAACATCCTCCCTCCATCTCTCCATCCCTCTATAACACCCTCCCTCCATCTCTCCATCCCTCTATAACATCCTCCCTCCATCTCTCCATCTCTCTATAACAACCTCCCTCCATCTCTCCATCCCTCTATAACATCATCCCTCCATAACAACCTCCCTCCATCTCTCCATCTCTCTATAACACCCTCCCTCCATCTCTCCATCCCTCTATAACATCCTCTCTCCATCTCTCATCCCTCTATAACATCCTCCCTCCATCTCTCCATCCCTCTATAACAACCTCCCTCCATCTCTCAATCCCTCTATAACAACCTCCCTCCATCTCTCCATCCCTCTATAACATCCTCCCTCCATCTCTCATCCCTCTATAACATCCTCCCTCCATCTATCCATCCCTCTATAACATCCTCCCTCCATCTCTCATCCCTCTATAACATCCTCCCTCCATCTCTCCATCCCTCTATAAGTCCCTCCCTCCATCTCTCCATCCCTCTATAACATCCTCCCTCCATCTCTCCATCCCTCTATAACATCCTCCCTCCATCTCTCCATCCCTCTATAACATCCTCCCTCCATCTCTCCATCCCTCTATAACATCCTCCCTCCATCTCTCCATCCCTCTATAACATCCTCCCTCCATCTCTACATCCCTCTATAACAACCTCCCTCCATCTCTCCATCCCTCTATAACATCCTCCCTCCATCTCTCCATCCCTCTATAACATCCTCCCTCCATCTCTCATCCCTCTATAACATCCTCCCTCCATCTCTCCATCCCTCTATAACATCCTCCCTCCATCTCTCCATCCCTCTATAACATCCTCCCTCCATCTCTCCATCCCTCTATAACACCCTCCCTCCATCTCTCCATCCCTCTATAACATCATCCCTCCATCTCTCCATCCCTCTATAACAACCTCCCTCCATCTCTCATCCCTCTATAACTCCCTCCCTCCATCTCTCCATCCCTCTATAAGTCCCTCCCTCCATCTCTCCATCCCTCTATAACATCCTCCCTCCATCTCTCCATCCCTCTATAACATCCTCCCTCCATCTCTCATCCCTCTATAACATCCTCCCTCCATCTCTCCATCCCTCTATAACATCCTCCTCCATCTCTCCATCCCTCTATAACATCCTCCCTCCATCTCTCCATCCCTCTATAACATCCTCCCTCCATCTCTCCATCCCTCTGTAACTCCCTCCCTCCATCTCTCCATCCCTCTATAACTCCCTCCCTCCATCTCTCCATCTCTCTATAACATCCTCCCTCCATCTCTCCATCCCTCTATAAGTCCCTCCCTCCATCTCTCCATCCCTCTATAACTCCCTCCCTCCATCTCTCCATCCCTCTATAAGTCCCTCCCTCCATCTCTCCATCCCTCTATAAGTCCCTCCCTCCATCTCTCCATCCATCTATAACATCCTCCTCCATCTCTCCATCCATCTATAACTCCCTCCCTCCATCTCTCCATCCCTCTATAAGTCCCTCCCTCCATCTCTCCATCCCTCTATAAGTCCCTCCCTCCATCTCTCCATCCCTCTATAACATCCTCCCTCCATCTCTCCATCCCTCTATAACATCCTCCCTCCATCTCTCCATCCCTCTATAAGTCCCTCCCTCCATCTCTCCATCCCTCTATAAGTCCCTCCCTCCATCTCTCCATCCCTCTATAACATCCTCCCTCCATCTCTCCATCCCTCTATAACATCCTCCCTCCATCTCTCCATCTCTCTATAACTCCCTCCCTCCATCTCTCCATCCCTCTATAAGTCCCTCCCTCCATCTCTCCATCCCTCTATAACAACCTCCCTCCATCTCTCCATCCCTCTATAACATCCTCCCTCCATCTCTCCATCCCTCTATAACATCCTCTCTCCATCCCTCTATAACTCCCTCCCTCCATCTCTCCATCCCTCTATAACTCCCTCCTCCATCTCTCCATCCCTCTATAACATCCTCCCTCCATCTCTCCATCCCTCTATAACATCATCCCTCCATCTCTCCATCCCTCTATAACAACCTCCCTCCATCTCTTCATCCCTCTATAACATCCTCCCTCCATCCCTCTATAACATCATCCCTCCATCTCTCCATCCCTCTATAACATCCTCCCTCCATCTCTCCATCCCTCTATAACATCCTCCCTCCATCTCTCATCCCTCTATAACATCCTCCCTCCATCCCTCTATAACATCCTCCCTCCATCTCTCCATCCCTCTATAACACCCTCCTCCATCTCTCCATCCTCTATAACATCCTCCCTCCATCTCTCCATCTCTCTATAACAACCTCCCTCCATCTCTCCATCCCTCTATAACATCATCCCTCCATAACAACCTCCCTCCATCTCTCCATCTCTCTATAACACCCTCCCTCCATCTCTCCATCCCTCTATAACATCCTCTCTCCATCTCTCATCCCTCTATAACATCCTCCTCCATCTCTCCATCCCTCTATAACAACCTCCCTCCATCTCTCAATCCCTCTATAACAACCTCCCTCCATCTCTCCATCCCTCTATAACATCCTCCCTCCATCTCTCATCCCTCTATAACATCCTCCCTCCATCTATCCATCCCTCTATAACATCATCCCTCCATCTCTCCATCCCTCTATAACATCCTCCCTCCATCTCTCATCCCTCTATAACATCCTCCCTCCATCTCTCAATCCCTCTATAACATCCTCCCTCCATCTCTCCATCCCTCTATAACTCCCTCCCTCCATCTCTCCATCCCTCTATAACTCCCTCCCTCCATCTCTCCATCCCTCTATAACATCCTCCCTCCATCTCTCCATCCCTCTATAACACCCTCCCTCCATCTCTCCATCCCTCTATAACATCATCCCTCCATCTCTCCATCCCTCTATAACATCCTCCCTCCATCTCTCCATCCCTCTATAACATCCTCCCTCCATCTCTCATCCCTCTATAACATCCTCCCTCCATCCCTCTATAACATCCTCCCTCCATCTCTCCATCCCTCTATAACACCCTCCCTCCATCTCTCCATCCCTCTATAACATCCTCCCTCCATCTCTCCATCTCTCTATAACAACCTCCCTCCATCTCTCCATCCCTCTATAACATCATCCTCCATAACAACCTCCCTCCATCTCTCCATCTCTCTATAACACCCCTCCCTCCATCTCTCCATCCCTCTATAACATCCTCTCTCCATCTCTCATCCCTCTATAACATCCTCCCTCCATCTCTCCATCCCTCTATAACAACCTCCTCCATCTCTCAATCCCTCTATAACAACCTCCCTCCATCTCTCCATCCCTCTATAACATCCTCCCTCCATCTCTCATCCCTCTATAACATCCTCCCTCCATCTATCCATCCCTCTATAACATCATCCCTCCATCTCTCCATCCCTCTATAACATCCTCCCTCCATCTCTCATCCCTCTATAACATCCTCCCTCCATCTCTCAATCCCTCTATAACATCCTCCCTCCATCTCTCCATCCCTCTATAACTCCTCCCTCCATCTCTCCATCCCTCTATAACTCCCTCCCTCCATCTCTCCATCCCTCTATAACATCCTCCCTCCATCTCTCCATCCCTCTATAACACCCTCCCTCCATCTCTCCATCCCTCTATAACATCATCCCTCCATCTCTCCATCCCTCTATAACATCCTCCCTCCATCTCTCCATCCCTCTATAACTCCCTCCCTCCATCTCTCTATAACAACCTCCCTCCATCTCTCCATCCCTCCATCTCTCCATCCCTCCATCTCTCAATCCCTCTATAACTCCCTCCCTCCATCTCTCCATCCCTCTATAACTCCCTCCCTCCATCTCTCCATCCCTCTATAACATCCTCCCTCCATCTCTCCATCCCTCTATAAGTCCCTCCCTCCATCTCTCCATCCCTCTATAACATCCTCCCTCCATCTCTCCATCCCTCTATAACTCCCTCCCTCCATCTCTCCATCCCTCTATAACAACCTCCCTCCATCTCTCCATACCTCTATAAGTCCCTCCCTCCATCTCTCCATCCCTCTATAACACCCTCCCTCCATCTCTCCATCCCTCTATAACATCCTCCCTCCATCTCTCCATCCCTCTATAACATCCTCCCTCCATCTCTCCATCCCTCTATAACAACCTCCCTCCATCTCTCCATCCCTCTATAACATCCTCCCTCCATCTCTCCATCCCTCTATAACATCCTCCCTCCATCTCTCCATCCCTCTATAACATCCTCCCTCCATCTCTCCATCCCTCTATAAGTCCCTCCCTCCATCTCTCCATCCCTCTATAACATCCTCCCTCCATCTCTCCATCCCTCTATAACAACCTCCCTCCATCTCTCCATCCCTCTATAACAACCTCCCTCCATCTCTCCATCCCTCTATAACATCCTCCCTCCATCCCTCCATCCCTCTATAACATCCTCCCTCCATCTCTCATCCCTCTATAACATCCTCCCTCCATCTCTCCATCCCTCTATAAGTCCCTCCCTCCATCTCTCCATCCCTCTATAACATCCTCCCTCCATCTCTCCATCCCTCTATAACATCCTCCCTCCATCTCTCCATCCCTCTATAACATCCTCCCTCCATCTCTCCATCCCTCTATAACATCCTCCCTCCATCTCTACATCCCTCTATAACAACCTCCCTCCATCTCTCCATCCCTCTATAACATCCTCCCTCCATCTCTCCATCCCTCTATAACATCCTCCCTCCATCTCTCATCCCTCTATAACATCCTCCCTCCATCTCTCCATCCCTCTATAACATCCTCCCTCCATCTCTCCATCCCTCTATAACATCCTCCCTCCATCTCTCCATCCCTCTATAACATCATCCCTCCATCTCTCCATCCCTCTATAACATCCTCCCTCCATCTCTCCATCCCTCTATAACAACCACCCTCCATCTCTCATCCCTCTATAACATCCTCCCTCCATCTCTCCATCCCTCTATAACACCCTCCCTCCATCTCTCCATCCCTCTATAACATCATCCCTCCATCTCTCCATCCCTCTATAACAACCTCCCTCCATCTCTCATCCCTCTATAACTCCCTCCCTCCATCTCTCCATCCCTCTATAAGTCCCTCCCTCCATCTCTCCATCCCTCTATAACATCCTCCCTCCATCTCTCCATCCCTCTATAACATCCTCCCTCCATCTCTCATCCCTCTATAACATCCTCCCTCCATCTCTCCATCCCTCTATAACATCCTCCCTCCATCTCTCCATCCCTCTATAACATCCTCCCTCCATCTCTCCATCCCTCTATAACATCCTCCCTCCATCTCTCCATCCCTCTATAACAACCTCCCTCCATCTCTCATCCCTCTATAACATCCTCCCTCCATCTCTCCATCCCTCTATAACACCCTCCCTCCATCTCTCCATCCCTCTATAACATCATCCCTCCATCTCTCCATCCCTCTATAACAACCTCCCTCCATCTCTCATCCCTCTATAACTCCCTCCCTCCATCTCTCCATCCCTCTATAACATCCTCCCTCCATCTCTCCATCCCTCTATAACACCCTCCCTCCATCTCTCCATCCCTCTATAACTCCCTCCCTCCATCTCTCCATCCCTCTATAACATCCTCCCTCCATCTCTCCATCCCTCTATAACACCCTCCCTCCATCTCTCCATCCCTCTATAACATCATCCCTCCATCTCTCCATCCCTCTATAACATCCTCCCTCCATCTCTCCATCCCTCTATAACATCCTCCCTCCATCTCTCATCCCTCTATAACATCCTCCCTCCATCCCTCTATAACATCCTCCCTCCATCTCTCCATCCCTCTATAACACCCTCCTCCATCTCTCCATCCCTCTATAACATCCTCCCTCCATCTCTCCATCTCTCTATAACAACCTCCCTCCATCTCTCCATCCCTCTATAACATCATCCCTCCATAACAACCTCCCTCCATCTCTCCATCTCTCTATAACACCCTCCCTCCATCTCTCCATCCCTCTATAACATCCTCTCTCCATCTCTCATCCCTCTATAACATCCTCCTCCATCTCTCCATCCCTCTATAACAACCTCCCTCCATCTCTCAATCCCTCTATAACAACCTCCCTCCATCTCTCCATCCCTCTATAACATCCTCCCTCCATCTCTCATCCCTCTATAACATCCTCCCTCCATCTATCCATCCCTCTATAACATCATCCCTCCATCTCTCCATCCCTCTATAACATCCTCCCTCCATCTCTCATCCCTCTATAACATCCTCCCTCCATCTCTCAATCCCTCTATAACATCCTCCCTCCATCTCTCCATCCCTCTATAACTCCCTCCCTCCATCTCTCCATCCCTCTATAACTCCCTCCCTCCATCTCTCCATCCCTCTATAACATCCTCCCTCCATCTCTCCATCCCTCTATAACACCCTCCCTCCATCTCTCCATCCCTCTATAACATCATCCCTCCATCTCTCCATCCCTCTATAACATCCTCCCTCCATCTCTCCATCCCTCTATAACTCCCTCCCTCCATCTCTCTATAACAACCTCCCTCCATCTCTCCATCCCTCCATCTCTCCATCCCTCCATCTCTCAATCCCTCTATAACTCCCTCCCTCCATCTCTCCATCCCTCTATAACTCCTCCCTCCATCTCTCCATCCCTCTATAACATCCTCCCTCCATCTCTCCATCCCTCTATAAGTCCCTCCCTCCATCTCTCCATCCCTCTATAACATCCTCCCTCCATCTCTCCATCCCTCTATAACTCCCTCCCTCCATCTCTCCATCCCTCTATAACAACCTCCCTCCATCTCTCCATACCTCTATAAGTCCCTCCCTCCATCTCTCCATCCCTCTATAACACCCTCCCTCCATCTCTCCATCCCTCTATAACATCCTCCCTCCATCTCTCCATCCTCTATAACATCCTCCCTCCATCTCTCCATCCCTCTATAACAACCTCCCTCCATCTCTCCATCCCTCTATAACATCCTCCCTCCATCTCTCCATCCCTCTATAACATCCTCCCTCCATCTCTCCATCCCTCTATAACATCCTCCCTCCATCTCTCCATCCCTCTATAAGTCCCTCCTCCATCTCTCCATCCCTCTATAACATCCTCCCTCCATCTCTCCATCCCTCTATAACAACCTCCCTCCATCTCTCCATCCCTCTATAACAACCTCCTCCATCTCTCCATCCCTCTATAACATCCTCCCTCCATCCCTCCATCCCTCTATAACATCCTCCCTCCATCTCTCATCCCTCTATAACATCCTCCTCCATCTCTCCATCCCTCTATAAGTCCCTCCCTCCATCTCTCCATCCCTCTATAACATCCTCCCTCCATCTCTCCATCCCTCTATAACATCCTCCCTCCATCTCTCCATCCCTCTATAACATCCTCCCTCCATCTCTCCATCCCTCTATAACATCCTCCCTCCATCTCTACATCCCTCTATAACAACCTCCTCCATCTCTCCATCCCTCTATAACATCCTCCCTCCATCTCTCCATCCCTCTATAACATCCTCCCTCCATCTCTCATCCTCTATAACATCCTCCTCCATCTCTCCATCCCTCTATAACATCCTCCCTCCATCTCTCCATCCCTCTATAACATCCTCCCTCCATCTCTCCATCCCTCTATAACATCATCCCTCCATCTCTCCATCCCTCTATAACATCCTCCCTCCATCTCTCCATCCCTCTATAACAACCTCCTCCATCTCTCATCCCTCTATAACATCCTCCCTCCATCTCTCCATCCCTCTATAACACCCTCCCTCCATCTCTCCATCCCTCTATAACATCATCCCTCCATCTCTCCATCCCTCTATAACAACCTCCCTCCATCTCTCATCCCTCTATAACTCCCTCCCTCCATCTCTCCATCCCTCTATAGGTCCCTCCCTCCATCTCTCCATCCCTCTATAACATCCTCCTCCATCTCTCCATCCCTCTATAACATCCTCCCTCCATCTCTCATCCCTCTATAACATCCTCCCTCCATCTCTCCATCCCTCTATAACATCCTCCCTCCATCTCTCCATCCCTCTATAACATCCTCCCTCCATCTCTCCATCCCTCTATAACATCCTCCCTCCATCTCTCCATCCCTCTATAACAACCTCCCTCCATCTCTCATCCCTCTATAACATCCTCCCTCCATCTCTCCATCCCTCTATAACACCCTCCCTCCATCTCTCCATCCCTCTATAACATCATCCCTCCATCTCTCCATCCCTCTATAACAACCTCCCTCCATCTCTCATCCCTCTATAACTCCCTCCCTCCATCTCTCCATCCCTCTATAAGTCCCTCCCTCCATCTCTCCATCCCTCTATAACATCCTCCCTCCATCTCTCCATCCCTCTATAACATCCTCCCTCCATCTCTCATCCCTCTATAACATCCTCCCTCCATCTCTCCATCCCTCTATAACATCCTCCTCCATCTCTCCATCCCTCTATAACATCCTCCCTCCATCTCTCCATCCTCTATAACATCCTCCCTCCATCTCTCCATCCCTCTATAACTCCCTCCCTCCATCTCTCCATCCCTCTATAACTCCCTCCCTCCATCTCTCCATCTCTCTATAACATCCTCCCTCCATCTCTCCATCCCTCTATAAGTCCCTCCCTCCATCTCTCCATCCCTCTATAACTCCCTCCCTCCATCTCTCCATCCCTCTATAAGTCCCTCCCTCCATCTCTCCATCCCTCTATAAGTCCCTCCCTCCATCTCTCCATCCATCTATAACATCCTTCCTCCATCTCTCCATCCCTCTATAACTCCCTCCCTCCATCTCTCCATCCCTCTATAAGTCCCTCCCTCCATCTCTCCATCCCTCTATAAGTCCTCCCTCCATCTCTCCATCCCTCTATAACATCCTCCCTCCATCTCTCCATCCCTCTATAACATCCTCCCTCCATCTCTCCATCCCTCTATAAGTCCCTCCCTCCATCTCTCCATCCCTCTATAAGTCCCTCCCTCCATCTCTCCATCCCTCTATAACATCCTCCCTCCATCTCTCCATCCCTCTATAACATCCTCCCTCCATCTCTCTCTCCATAACTCCCCTCCATCTCTCCATCCCTCTATAAGTCCCTCCTCCATCTCTCCATCCCTCTATAACTCCTCCCTCCATCTCTCCATCCCTCTATAACAACCTCCCTCCATCTCTCCATCCCTCTATAACATCCTCCCTCCATCTCTCCATCCCTCTATAACATCCTCTCTCCATCTCTCCATCCTCTATAACTCCCTCCCTCCATCTCTCCATCCCTCTATAACTCCCTCCCTCCATCTCTCCATCCCTCTATAACACCCTCCTCCATCTCTCCATCCCTCTATAACATCCTCCCTCCATCTTTCCATCCCTCTATAACATCCTCCCTCCATCTCTCCATCCCTCTATAACATCATCCCTCCATCTCTCCATCCCTCTATAACAACCTCCCTCCATCTCTTCATCCCTCTATAACATCCTCCCTCCATCCCTCTATAACATCATCCCTCCATCTCTCCATCCCTCTATAACACCCTCCCTCCATCTCTCCATCCCTCTATAACAACCTCCCTCCATCTCTCCATCCCTCTATAACATCCTCCTCCCTCCATCCCTCTATAACATCCTCCCTCCATCTCTCCATCCCTCTATAACACCCTCCTCCATCTCTCCATCCCTCTATAACATCCTCCCTCCATCTCTCCATCCCTCTATAACATCATCCCTCCATAACAACCTCCCTCCATCTCTCCATCTCTCTATAACACCCTCCCTCCATCTCTCCATCCCTCTATAACATCCTCCCTCCATCTCTCATCCCTCTATAACATCCTCCCTCCATCTCTCCATCCCTCTATAACAACCTCCCTCCATCGCTCAATCCCTCTATAACAACCTCCCTCCATCTCTCCATCCCTCTATAACATCCTCCCTCCATCTCTCATCCCTCTATAACATCCTCCCTCCATCTATCCATCCCTCTATAACATCATCCCTCCATCTCTCCATCCCTCTATAACATCCTCCCTCCATCTCTCATCCCTCTATAACATCCTCCTCCATCTCTCAATCCCTCTATAACATCCTCCCTCCATCTCTCCATCCCTCTATAACTCCCTCCTCCATCTCTCCATCCCTCTATAACTCCCTCCCTCCATCTCTCCATCCCTCTATAACATCCTCCCTCCATCTCTCCATCCCTCTATAAGTCCCTCCCTCCATCTCTCCATCCCTCTATAACATCCTCCCTCCATCTCTCCATCCCTCTATAAGTCCCTCCCTCCATCTCTCCATCCCTCTATAACATCCTCCCTCCATCTCTCCATCCCTCTATAACCATCCCTCCTCCATCTCTCCATCCCTCTATAACAACCTCCCTCCATCTCTCCATCCCTCTATAAGTCCCTCCCTCCTCCATCTCTCCATCCCTCTATAACACCCTCCCTCCATCTCTCCATCCCTCTATAACATCCTCCTCCATCTCTCCATCCCTCTATAACATCCTCCTCCATCTCTCCATCCCTCTATAACAACCTCCCTCCATCTCTCCATCCCTCTATAACATCCTCCCTCCATCTCTCCATCCCTCTATAACATCCTCCCTCCATCTCTCCATCCCTCTATAACATCCTCCTCCATCTCTCCATCCCTCTATAAGTCCCTCCCTCCATCTCTCCATCCCTCTATAACATCCTCCCTCCATCTCTCCATCCCTCTATAACAACCTCCCTCCATCTCTCCATCCCTCTATAACATCCTCCCTCCATCCCTCCATCCCTCTATAACATCCTCCCTCCATCTCTCATCCCTCTATAACATCCTCCCTCCATCTCTCCATCCTCTATAAGTCCCTCCCTCCATCTCTCCATCCCTCTATAACATCCTCCCTCCATCTCTCCATCCCTCTATAAGTCCCTCCCTCCATCTCTCCATCCCTCTATAACATCCTCCCTCCATCTCTCCATCCCTCTATAACATCCTCCCTCCATCTCTCCATCCCTCTATAACATCCTCCCTCCATCTCTCCATCCTCTATAACATCCTCCTCCATCTCTCCATCCCTCTATAACATCCTCCCTCCATCTCTCCATCCCTCTATAACAACCTCCCTCCATCTCTCCATCCCTCTATAACATCCTCCTCCATCTCTCCATCCTCTATAACATCCTCCCTCCATCTCTCATCCCTCTATAACATCCTCCCTCCATCTCTCCTCTCCATCCCTCTCTCTCTCCAACATCCTCCCTCCATCTCTCCATCCCTCTATAACATCCTCCCTCCATCTCTCCATCCCTCTATAACATCATCCCTCCATCTCTCCATCCCTCTATAACATCCTCCCTCCATCTCTCCATCCCTCTATAACATCCTCCCTCCATCTCTCATCCCTCTATAACATCCTCCCTCCATCTCTCCATCCCTCTATAAGTCCCTCCCTCCATCTCTCCATCCCATCCCTCTATAACATCATCCCTCCATCTCTCCATCCCTCTATAACATCCTCCCTCCATCTCTCATCCCTCTATAACTCCCTCCCTCCATCTCTCCATCCCTCTATAAGTCCCTCCCTCCATCTCCATCCATCTCTATAACAATCCCTCTCCATCTCCATCTCTCCCCTCCATCTCTCCATCCCTCTATAAATCCTCCCTCCCTCTCTCCATCCTATATCTCCTCCATCTCTCCATCCCTCTATAACATCCTCCCTCCATCTCTCCATCCCTCTATAACATCCTCCTCCATCTCTCCATCCCTCTATAACCTCCTCCATCTCTCCTCCATCTCTCCATCCCTCTATAACATCCTCCCTCCATCTCTCCATCCCTCTATAACTCCTCCCTCCATCTCTCCATCCCTCTATAACATCCTCCCTCCATCATCTCCATCCTCCCTCCATCTTCCATCTCTATAACATCTCCTCCATCTCTCCATCCCTCTATAAGTCCCTCCCTCCATCTCTCCATCCCTCTATAAGTCCCTCCCTCCATCTAACTCCATCCCATCTCCATATAAGTCCATCTCCCTATAACATCCTCCCTCCATCTCTCCATCCTCTATAAGTCCCTCCCTCCATCTCTCCATCCCTCTATAACATCCTCCCTCCATCTCTCCATCCCTCTATAACATCCTCCCTCCATCTCTCCATCCCTCTATAAGTCCTCCCTCCATCTCTCCATCCCTCTATAAGTCCCTCCTCCATCTCTCCATCCCTCTATAACATCCCTCCCTCCATCTCTCCATCCCTCTATAACTCCCCTCCCTCCATCTCTCCATCCCTCTATAAGTCCCTCCTCCATCTCTCCATCCCTCTATAAGTCCCTCCCTCCATCTCTCCATCCCTCTATAACATCTATAACTCCCTCCATCTCTCCATCCCTCTATAACATCCCTCCTCCCTCCTATAACTCCCTCCCTCCATCCATCCCTCTATAACTCCCTCCCTCCATCTCTCCATCCCTCTATAACACCCTCCCTCCATCTCTCCATCCTCTATAACATCCACTCCCTCCATCTCTCCATCCCTCTATAAAGTCCCTTCCTCCATCCTCCATCTCTATAAGTCCCTCCCTCCATCTCTCCATCCTCTATAACATCCTCCCTCCATCTCTCCATCCCTCTATAACCCCTAACATCCTCCATCTCTCCATCCCTCTATAACATCCTCCTCCATCTCTCCATCCTCTATAACATCCTCCCTCCATCTCTCCATCCCTCTATAACTCCTCCTCCATCTCTCCATCCCTCTATAACACCTCCCTCCATCTCTCCATCCCTCTATAACTCCTCCCTCCATCTCTCCATCCTCTATAACACCTCTCCATCCTCCATCTCTCCATCCCTCTATAACATCCTCCCTCCATCTCTCCATCCCTCTATAACTCCCTCCCTCCATCTCTCCATCCTCTATAAGTCCCTCCTCCATCTCTCCATCCCTCTATAAGTCCCCTCCCTCCATCTCTCCATCCCTCTATAACATCTCCCTCTCATCTTCCTCCTATAAGTCCCTCCCTCCATCTCTCATCCCTCTATAACATCCTCCCTCCATCTCTCCATCCCTCTATAACATCCTCCCTCCATCTCTCCATCTCCTCTATAACATCCTCCCTCCATCTCTCCATCCCTCTATAAACTCCCTCCCTCCATCTCTCCATCCCTCTATAACTCCTCCCTCCTCTCCCTCCATCTCTCCATCCTCTATAAAGTCCCTCCCTCCATCTCTCCATCCCTCTATAAGTCCCTCCCTCCATCTCTCCTCCCTCCCTCCATCTCTCCATCCCTCTATAAGTCCCTCCCTCCATCTCTCCATCCCTCTATAACTCCTCCCTCCATCTCTCCATCCCTCTATAACATCCTCCCTCCATCTCTCCATCCCTCTATAAAGTCCTCCCTCCATCTCTCCATCCCTCTATAACATCCTCCCTCCATCTCTCCATCCCTCTATAACTCCTCCCTCCATCTCTCCATCCCTCTATAACTCCCTCCTCCATCTCTCCATCCCTCTATAACAGTCCCTCCCTCCATCTCTCCATCCCTCTATAACTCCCTCCTCCATCTCTCCATCCCTCTATAAGTCCCTCCTCCATCTCTCCATCCCTCTATAACTCCTCCCTCCATCTCTCCATCCCTCTATAACATCCTCCCTCCATCTCTCCATCCCTCTATAACTCCTCCTCCCTCCATCTCTCCATCCCTCTATAAGTCCCTCCCTCCATCTCTCCATCCTCTATAACATCCTCCCTCCATCTCTCCATCCCTCTATAACATCCCTCCCTCC
The DNA here is from genome assembly GCF_034236695.1 of Oncorhynchus nerka. NCBI lineage: Eukaryota > Metazoa > Chordata > Actinopteri > Salmoniformes > Salmonidae > Oncorhynchus > Oncorhynchus nerka. The sequence goes on along the minus strand of NC_088406.1, from coordinate 33,714,900 downwards.
ATCTCTCCATCCCTCTATAACATCCCTCCCTCCATCTCTCCATCCCTCTATAAGTCCCTCCCTCCCTCCCTCCATCTCTCCATCCCTCTATAACATCCTCCCTCCATCTCTCCATCCCTCTATAACATCCCTCCCTCCATCTCTCCATCCCTCTATAACTCCCTCCCTCCATCTCTCCATCCCTCTATAACATCCTCCTCCATCTCTCCATCCCTCTATAACATCCTCCCTCCATCTCTCCATCCCTCTATAACATCCCTCCCTCCATCTCTCCATCCCTCTATAACATCCTCCTCCATCTCTCCATCCCTCTATAACATCCCTCCCTCCATCTCTCCATCCCTCTATAACATCCTCCCTCCATCTCTCCATCCCTCTATAACATCCTCCCTCCATCTCTCCATCCCTCTATAACTCCCTCCTCCATCTCTCCATCCCTCTATAACTCCCTCCCTCCATCTCTCCATCCCTCTATAAGTCCCTCCCTCCATCTCTCCATCCCTCTATAAGTCCCTCCCTCCATCTCTCCATCCCTCTATAACTCCCTCCCTCCATCTCTCCATCCCTCTATAAGTCCCTCCCTCCATCTCTCCATCCCTCTATAACTCCCTCCCTCCATCTCTCCATCCCTCTATAACTCCCTCCCTCCATCTCTCCATCCCTCTATAAGTCCCTCCTCCCTATCCCTCCATCTCTCCATCCCTCTATAACTCCCTCCCTCCATCTTTCCATCCCTCTATAACTCCCTCTCCTCCATCTCTCCATCTCTCTATAACACCCTCCTCCATCTCTCCATCCTCTATAACTCCCTCCCTCCATCTCTCCATCCCTCTATAAGTCCCTCCTCCATCTCTCCATCCCTCTATAACTCCCTCCCTCCATCTCTCCATCCCTCTATAACATCCTCCCTCCATCTCTCCATCCCTCTATAACACCCTCTCTCCATCTCTCCATCCCTCCTATAACATCCTCTCTCCATCCCTCTATAACTCCCTCCCTCCATCTCTCCATCCCTCTATAACATCCTCCTCCATCCCTCTATAACATCCTCCCTCCATCTCTCCATCCCTCTATAAGTCCCTCCCTCCATCTCTCCATCCCTCTATAAGTCCCTCCCTCCATCTCTCCATCCCTCTATAACTCCCTCCCTCCATCTCTCCATCCCTCTATAACACCCTCTCTCCATCTCTCCATCCCTCTATAACTCCCTCCCTCCATCTCTCCATCCCTCTATAACACCCTCTCTCCATCCCTCTATAACTCCCTCCCTCCATCTCTCCATCCCTCTATAACTCCCTCCCTCCATCTCTCCATCCCTCTATAACAACCTCCCTCCATCTCTCCATCCCTCTATAACTCCCTCCCTCCATCTCTCCATCCCTCTATAACAACCTCCCTCCATCTCTCCATCCCTCTATAACACCCTCTCTCCATCTATCCATCCCTCTCACTTTCTCTATCCTTTGATATGCAAATGAAGTCTGTTGATTTAATATGACAATTACAAGCGTATGGGAGTCTATGCGCTGGTGTGCATATTTGTGCGTGTGTATTCATCAGTAATCTGTTTGTGTAGGTGTGTAAATGTTTGCTCTGTGTACTTGATGCTGTGCTATTTTGCCGGTGTGTGTGTGTCCTTGTATAGGTTCTGGTGTTTATGTCCCTGTGTGTTACCCTATTGGCCAGTGTCCTACAGAGAGGAGCAGTGATTGCGTGGCAGCCCCCCCACCCCGTCCCCCCGTCAGTGCTCTGGTGTGTCTCGGGGCTTTGCAGTGGGTTTATGATGTCTGCCAGAGAGTGCTGGGGCTGCAGATGGCAGGAGGGAGGGAGAGAGAGGTGTGTGGCTGCATTAATATGGCCTGCAATTCTCGTTAGCACTAATCAGGGGCTTCCTGTACTGAGAGTAGCCCGGGTTCACCTTCCCCCACAGCCAACACACACACACACACACACAGACACACACACACTCCCCTCCATCCTTCTGGCTCTTTCCCCGCTCTCACTTCCTACTCTCTCACCGTATTGGCCTGTCCCTCTCTCTCTCTCTTACTCTCTCTCTCTCTCTCTCTCTCTCTCTTACTCTCTGTCTCTCTCTCTCTCTCCCCCTCTCTCTCTCTCTCTCTCTCTCTCTCGCCCTCTCTCTCTCTCTTACTCTGTCTCTCTGTCTCTCTCTCTCTCTCACACACTCTCTCTCTCTCTCTCACAATCGCTCTCACACACTCACTCTCTCTCTCTCTCTCTCTCTCTCTCTCTCTCTCTCTCTTTCTCTCTTTCTCTCTCGCATCTCTCTCTCCTCCCATCTCTCTCACTGCTCCCTCACCTTCCCAACTCAGTGTTTGTGTTGAGTGTTTGTTTAGCTCCTCAGACAGTGAAAATGGCCATCAAATGAGTTGGAAGGAATTGCAAGAACCTGAAAGGGGAGCTTATCCCATAGTCACAGTAACTTCCCATATTCTGAAGCTCACTTGAGATAGTTGACGGCAAGCATAGAGAGAGTGCCCTCTCCCTTAGAGAGGCCTCTGTCCCCATATGAACCCTGAGGGGTCATGCACACAGTTGGAGTACAGAGGAACTGGCACACAGGGTCAGGAGAAACAAAAGACGGCAGGGAGGGAGGGGGGAGGGGGTAGGGGGTAGGGGATTGGCATAAAGGTAACACAGATGACATCCTGGAATGTCGTACACAATGACGCACTTGTAGAAGTGAGTCACTGAGTGCGTCACAAATCACACTTTATTCCTTATACAGTGTACTACTTTTGACCACGGCCCATAGAGTTATGGTCAAAAGTAGTGCACTATATAGGGAATAGGGTGCCATTTGGGAAGCAGCCTCTGACTACAGCCCTGGCATGGAAACAGACAGGACTCTTGCACGAGCAGAGTTGATGTGGATACCATCATCTGTGACCACACAAGCAGCATCCCTAATTGCACCCTATTCCCTGCGTAGTACACTTCTTATGACCACTTATGCACTATATAGGGAATAGGATGCAATTGGGGACATTGCCACAGAGTAGCCATGATGTGGAATGTATGGGCATCACACTGAACTCAGAAGGAAGAGCTTCGGCATGATACTGGCAACAACGTCATACCAACCCTCTCCCCTTTTCCTATCTCCCTCCTCCCCCTCCCTCACTCTCTGGTCTGCTCAGCTTTAATTGAAAGAGCCCCTGGGTTAGATTGATTAATGTATTTAAGATGTAGAAATCAGATATTGAGAACATTGACCTTAACACTCTCCCCTCTCCTTCCCCGGCTTCTCCCCTGTACCCCATTCTCCCTCTCTCCGTCTCCCTCTCTCCCTGCTCGCCTGGGCTGGGCTGTTTAAAATAGTTTAATAGTGCACAGGGAGACACTTTGATAGATAGGCTGAGGGAGACTGAGTGGATTTGGTTTGAACTTTTTGTGCAGTTCACTTTTTTTTCAAGAAACCCATTTTTTTACACTGGGCTTCGCAATGAATAGCCCCCACAACCCCTCAACCCTACTCCCCCTCAGCCCCGCCCCTCCCTCACTAAACCCTAGCCAGACACAGCTGCCTAGCCAGATGTGGGAGAAAGGGAGGAGAGAGAGAGAGGAGAGGGTGAGGCAGCCTCCTATGAGGACTGAGCATTGAAACAGAGAGGAGGTCTGGAAAGGGATGGAGAAAGGGAGGGATGGACCAAACAGTGGAGAGAGATGGAGAGAATGGAGACAAGACGAGAGAGATGGAGACAAGACGAGAGAGATGGAGAGAATGGAGACAAGACGAGAGAGATGGAGAGAATGGAGACAAGACGAGAGAGATGGAGAGAATGGAGACAAGACAAGAGAGATGGAGAGAATGGAGACAAGACGAGAGAGATGGAGAGAATGGAGACAAGACGAGAGAGATGGAGAGAATGGAGACAAGACGAGAGATGGCTCATGGTCAGACCAGGAATGGAAGCATATGACATATCTTTTATAGACAGGACCTGGCCTTGTCATTTTTTAAAATTATTTCCCACCCCCCCTTTATTTAACCAGGTAGGCCAGTTGATAAGTTCTCATTTACAACTGCGACCTGGCCAAGATAAAGCAAAGCAGTGCGACACAAACAACAACACAGAGTTATACATGGGATAAACAAAGGTACAGTCAATAACACAATAGAAACATCTACAGTATATACAGTGTGTGCAAATGGAGTAAGGAGGTAAGGCAATAAATAGGCCAAAGTAGCGAAGTAATTACAATTTAGCAAATTAACACTGGAGTGTTGATGTGCATGTAGAAGTACTGGTGTGCAAAAGAGAAAAAAAGTCAATAAAAACAATATGGGGCTGAAGTAGATAGTTGGATGGGCTATTTACAGATGGGCTATGTTCAGCTGCAGTGATCTGTTTATTAAATTGGCTTTCGAAGACTTTAGAAAGGCAGGGCAGGATGGATATAGGTCTGTAACAGTTTGAATGTCACCCCCTTTGAAGAGGGGGATGACCACAGCAGCTTTCCAATCTTTAGGAATCTCGGACGATACGAAAGAGAGGTTGAACAGACTAGTAATAGGGGTTGTAACACACCCCCTTCTCCATAACCTCTTCTCAGACCCACCTGCTCACACCGCCATCACCATCTCCCCTGCCCAGACCCACCTACTCACACCCCCTTCTCCATAACCCCTGCCCAGACCCACCTACTCACACCCCCTTCTCCATAACCCCTGCCCAGACCCACCTACTCACACCCCCTTCTCCATAACCCCTTCCCAGACCCACCTACTCACACCCCCTTCTCCATAACCCCTTCTCAGACCCACCTGCTCACACCCCCATCTCCATAACCCCTGCCCAGACCCACCTACTCACACCCCTTCTCCATAACCCCTTCTCAGACCCACCTGCTCACACCCCTTCTCCATAACCCCTGCCCAGACCCACCTACTCACACCCCTTCTCCATAACCCCTGCCCAGACCCACCTACTCACCCCCTTCTCCATAACCCCTGCCCAGACCCACCTGCTCACACCCCCTTCTCCATAACCCTTCAGACCCACCTACTCACACCCCCTTCTCCATAACCCCTGCCCAGACCCACCTACTCACACCCCTTCTCCATAACCCCTGCCCAGACCCACCTACTCACACCCCTTCTCCATAACCCCTGCCCAGACCCACCTACTCACACCCCTTCTCCATAACCCCTTCTCAGACCCACCTGCTCACACCCCCATCTCCATAACCCCTGCCCAGACCCACCTACTCACACCCACTTCTCCATAACCCCTTCTCAGACCCACCTACTCACACCCCTTCTCCATAACCCCTTCCCAGACCCACCTGCTCACACCGCCATCACCATCTCCCCTGCCCAGACCCACCTACTCACACCCCCATCTCCATAACCCCTGCCCAGACCCACCTACTCACACCCCTTCTCCATAACCCCTGCCCAGACCCACCTACTCACACCCCCTTCTCCATAACCCCTTCTCAGACCCACCTGCTCACACCCCCATCTCCATAACCCCCTGCCCAGACCCACCTACTCACACCCCTTCTCCATAACCCCTGCCCAGACCCACCTACTCACACCCCCTTCTCCATAACCCCTTCTCAGACACACCTGCTCACACCCCTTCTCCATAACCCCTGCCCAGACCCACCTACTCACACCCCCTTCTCCATAACCCCTTCCCAGACCCACCTGCTCACACCGCCATCACCATCTCCCTGCCCAGACCCACCTACCACACCCCCATCTCCATAACCCCTGCCCAGACCCACCTACTCACAGCCCCTTCTCCATAACCCCTGCCCAGACCCACCTACTCACACCCCCTTCTCCATAACCCTTCTCAGACCCACCTGCTCACACCCCCTTCTCCATAACCCTGCCCAGACCCACCTACTCACACCCCCTTCTCCATAACCCCTTCTCAGACCCACCTGCTCACACCCCTTCTCCATAACCCCTGCCCAGACCCACCTACTCACACCCCTTCTCCATAACCCCTTCTCAGACCCACCTGCTCACACCCCTTCTCCATAACCCCTGCCCAGACCCACCTACTCACACCCCTTCTCCATAACCCCTTCTCAGACCCACCTGCTCACACCCCTTCTCCATAACCCCTGCCCAGACCCACCTGCTCACACCCCTCCTCCATAACCCCTGCCCAGACCCACCTGCTCACACCCCCATCTCCATAACCCCTTCTCAGACCCACCTGCTCACACCCCTTCTCCATAACCCCTGCTCAGACCCACCTACTCACACCCCTTCTCCATAACCCCTTCTCAGACCCACCTGCTCACACCCCCTTCTCCATAACCCCTGCCCAGACCCACCTACTCACACCCCCTTCTCCATAACCCCTTCTCAGACCCACCTGCTCACACCCTCTTCTCCATAACCCCCCCAGACCCACCTGCTCACACCCATAACCCCCTCAGACTCACCTGCTCACACCCCTTCTCCATAACCCCTTCCCAGACCCACCTGCTCACACCCCTTCTCCATAACCCTTCTCAGACCCACCTGCTCCACCCCTTCTCCATAACCCCTGCCCAGACCCACCTGCTCACACCCCCATCTCCCTTCTCAGACCCACCTGCTCACACCCCCCATCTCCAGACCCACCTGCTCAGACCCACCCCATCTCCATAACCCCTTCTCAGACCCACCTGCTCACACCCCTTCTCCATAACCCCTTCTCAGACCCACCTACTCACACCCCTTCTCCATAACCCTTCTCAGACCCACCTACTCACACCCCTTCTCCATAACCCCTTCTCAGACCCACCTGCTCACACCCCTTCTCCATAACCCCTTCTCAGACCCACCTACTCACACCCCTTCTCCATAACCCCTTCTCAGACCCACCTGCTCACACCCCTTCTCCATAACCCCTTCTCAGACCCACCTGCTCACACCCCATCTCCATAACCCCTTCTCAGACCCACCTACTCACACCCCCTTCTCCATAACCCCTTCTCAGACCCACCTGCTCACACCCCCTTCTCCATAACCCCTGCCCAGACCCACCTACTCACACCCCCTTCTCCATAACCCCTTCTCAGACCCACCTGCTCACACCCCTTCTCCATAACCCCTGCCCAGACCCACCTACTCACACCCCTTCTCCATAACCCCTTCTCAGACCCACCTGCTCACACCCCCCTTCTCCATAACCCTGCCCAGACCCACCTACTCACACCCCCTTCTCCATAACCCCTTCTCAGACCCACCTGCTCACACCCCCTTCTCCATAACCCCTGCCCAGACCCACCTGCTCACACCTCCTCCTCCATAACCCCTGCCCAGACCCACCTGCTCACACCCCCATCTCCATAACCCCTTCTCAGACCCACCTGCTCACACCCCTTCTCCATAACCCCTGCCCAGACCCACCTACTCACACCCCCTTCTCCATAACCCCTTCTCAGACCCACCTGCTCACACCCCCTTCTCCATAACCCCTGCCCAGACCCACCTGCTCACACCCCCTTCTCCATAACCCCTTCTCAGACCCACCTGTTCACACCCCTTCTCCATAACCCCTGCCCAGACCCACCTACTCACACCCCTTCTCCATAACCCCTTCTCAGACCCACCTGCTCACACCCCTTCTCCATAACCCCTGCCCAGACCCACCTGCTCACACCCCCATCTCCATAACCCCTTCTCAGACCCACCTGCTCACACCCCCATCTCCATAACCCCTTCTCAGACCCACCTACTTACACCCCCTTCTCCATAACCCCTTCTCAGACCCACCTGCTCACACCCCCTTCTCCATAACCCCTTCTCAGACCCACCTACTCACACCCCCTTCTCCATAACCTTCTTCTCAGACCCACCTACTCACACCCCTTCTCCATAACCCCTTCTCAGACCCACCTGCTCACACCCCTTCTCCATAACCCTTCTCAGACCCACCTACTCACACCCCTTCTCCATAACCCCTCCTCAGACCCACCTGCTCACACCCCTTCTCCATAACCCCTTCTCAGACCCACCTGCTCACACCCCCATCTCCATAACCCCTTCTCAGACCCACCTACTCACACCCCCTTCTCCATAACCCCTTCTCAGACCCACCTGCTCACACCCCTTCTCCATAACCCCTTCTCAGACCCACCTGCTCACACCCCTTCTCCATAACCCCTTCTCAGACCCACCTGCTCACACCCCCTTCTCCATAACCCCTTCTCAGACCCACCTGCTCACACCCCCATCTCCATAACCCCTTCTCAGACCCACCTACTCACACCCCCTTCTCCATAACCCTTCTCAGACCCACCTACTCACACCCCTTCTCCATAACCCCTTCTCAGACCCACCTGCTCACACCCCCTTCTCCATAACCCCTTCTCAGACCCACCTACTCACACCCCCTTCTCCATAACCCCTTCTCAGACCCACCTACTCACACCCCTTCTCCATAACCCCTTCTCAGACCCACCTGCTCACACCCCTTCTCCATAACCCCTTCTCAGACCCACCTGCTCACACCCCTTCTCCATAACCCCTTCTCAGACCCACCTACTCACACCCCCTTCTCCATAACCCCTGCCCAGACCCACCTACTCACACCCCCTTCTCCATAACCCCTTCTCAGACCCACCTGCTCACCCCCTTCTCCATAACCCCTGCCCAGACCCACCTACTCACACCCCCTTCTCCATAACCCCTGCCCAGACCCACCTACTCACACCCCTTCTCCATAACCCCTTCTCAGACCCACCTACTCACACCCCCTTCTCCATAACCCCTGCCCAGACCCACCTACTCACACACCCCTTCTCCATAACCCCTTCTCAGACCCACCTGCTCACACCCCTTCTCCATAACCCCTGCCCAGACCCACCTACTCACACCCCCTTCTCCATAACCCCTGCCCAGACCCACCTACTCACACCCCCTTCTCCATAACCCTTCTCAGACCCACCTACTCACACCCCCTTCTCCATAACCCCTGCCCAGACCCACCTACTCACACCCCCTTCTCCATAACCCCTTCTCAGACCCACCTGCTCACACCCCTTCTCCATAACCCTGCCCAGACCCACCTACTCACACCCCCTTCTCCATAACCCCTGCCCAGACCCACCTACTCACACCCCCATCTCCATAACCCCTGCCCAGACCCACCTACTCACACCCCTTCTCCATAACCCCTGCCCAGACCCACCTACTCACACCCCCTTCTCCATAACCCCTGCCCAGACCCACCTGCTCACACCCCCTTCTCCATAACCCCTTCTCAGACCCACCTCCTCACACCCCCATCTCCATAACCCCTGCCCAGACCCACCTACTCACACCCCTTCTCCATAACCCCTTCTCAGACCCACCTACTCACACCCCCTTCTCCATAACCCCTGCCCAGACCCACTTACCCACACCCCTTCTCCATAACCCCTGCCCAGACCCACCTGCTCACACCCCTTCTCCATAACCCCTGCCCAGACCCACCTACTCACACCCCTTCTCCATAACCCCTGCCCAGACCCACCTACTCACACCCCCATCTCCATAACCCCTGCCCAGACCCACCTACTCACACCCCCTTCTCCATAACCCCTGCCCAGACCCACCTGCTCACACCCCTTCTCCATAACCCCTGCCCAGACCCACCTGCTCACACCCCTTCTCCATAACCCCTTCTCAGACCCACCTGCTCACACCCCCTTCTCCATAACCCCTGCCCAGACCCACCTACTCACACCCCCTTCTCCATAACCCCTTCTCAGACCCACCTGCTCACACCCCCTTCTCCAGCACCCGTATCTCTCTCTGCCACTTGTCTTCAAACTACACCATTTTGTTTTTGTCCGTCACTCACGTACTTTCAACATTTAGATAATAAAGCATTTGACATTTACATTGTGTTAGTGATGGAGGATTTGTTGATTTCCAGCTTTTAAGTATCTGTTTTTCAAGATTATTGACGAGAATATTATGGTCCAACCCAACGGGTATCTCACTGCACCCTCATATGAGATGTCTTGAAATAGGCAGACAGACAGATTAAAAGTACATTAACATTGTAATACTTCTGACATTCAACTTTCTAACTCCGCTCATAACTTTTGGACTTCATAGCATCCCAGAAGGCCTGGATTATTGAGTCATTGTTAGTTTTACACTTAAGACATGACTGCCGTTGTGCTGTAGAATTTGTTCATTTTGTCTCTTGTGTAATACATTCTATACGTTAGTTTATACTTGATCTCAGTTTATATAAAAATTACACGTATTTTTTAAACAATATACATTAGTTTATACTTGATTAAGAGTACATTTTTGTTAACTGTAATTTCGCTAGTTATGTTCCAACTTTCCCTCCATCTTGTGCCAACATCAGTTCTTTTTAAGTCTCGGTTCTAGTAGTTTATATTTTTTTCTAAAATATTGTCAGTTGGGCTGTGTATAAATGATAATGGACCTACATTTATACAGTCTCTTCACTCTGACCATCACAGACACAAAAACAGTCAGCGAGCATAAAATATTCCAAAAACAGTGGTGAAATAAGTTTGACACCTCTGCCCTACAGTATGTCAACAGAACTAAGCAATGTTACAGTTATATACTCAGTAGCTATGGTACATTAGCATTTTAGCCTAGCTTGTGTTGCGTCTGCAGGCGTTTCCAATGGCAGAGCTGATTTATGATGTGGCTTAGTGGCTCAATGCAGTTAGACCCCTCTCACATCATACTCCTGGGGACTGTCTGATTAGAGATGCATGAAACCATGTGATCACCTCACACACACACACACACACACACACACACACACACACACAAACACACACAATCCGCCATTTGGTTCTAGCTGTACACACACAGGGAGGCGAGGACCATGTGTCATTGTTAACATGGAGTCCCATTCACACTCTACCTGTGGTTGCTGGTGTTATGTTTGGCTGATTCATATGAGTGGTGGTAAAAATAGACAGCAGAATGGGAGGACTAGACAATAGAACAATATTATTATGAAAACAGTGGGGCCCAATACATCAAGTGGAGCCAAGTTGTTACAGAGAATGAGTGTTTGAGAGGAAAAAATGAGTCAAGAAGATACACTACATGACCAAAAGTATGTGGACAACTGCTTGTCAAACATCTCATTCCAAAATCAGGGGCATTAATATGGTCGGGCACTGATGGGCGATTAGGCCTGGCTCGCAGTTGGTGTTCCAATTCATCCCAAAGGTGTTCAATGGGATTGAGGTCAGGGCTCAGGTGCAGTCCAGTAAAGTACTTCAACACCAATCTCAATAAACCATTTTTGTATGGACCTCACTTTATGCACGGGGGCATTGTTATGCTGAAACAGGAAAGGGCCTTCCCCAAACTGTTGCCACAAAGTTGGAAGCACAGAATCGTCTACAATGTCATTGTATGCTGTAGCGTTAAGATTTCCCTTCACTGGAACTAAGGGGCCTGAACCATGAAAAACAGCCCCAGTACCTTATCCCTCCTCCACCGGTATACATTCAGGCAGGTAGCGTTCCCCTGCCATCCACCAAACCCAGATTTGTCCAATGGACTACCAGATGGTGAAGCCTGATTCATCTCTCCAGAGAACATGTTTCCACTTCTCCAATGGCGGGGAGCTTTACACCACTCAAGCCGACGCTTGGTGATCTTAGGCTTGTGTGGTCATGGAAACCCATTTCTTGAAAGTCCAGACGAAAAGTTATTGTGCTGACGTTGCTTCTAGGGGCAGTTTGGAACTCAGTAGTGAGTGTTGCAACTTAGGACAGATGATTTTTACGAACTACGCGCTCCTAGAGGTTTCCACTTCACAATAACAGTTGACCGGGGCAGTTGACCGGGGCAGTTGACCGGGGCTGCTCTAGCAGGGCAGAAATTTGACGAACTGACTTGTTGAAAAGGTGGCATTCTATGACTGTGCCACGTTGAATGTCATTGAGCTCTTCAGTAAGGTCATTCTAATGTCAATGTTTGTCTATGGAGATTGCATGGCTGTGTGCTCGATTTTATACACCTGTCAGTAACGGGTGTGGCTGAAATAGCCGGATCCACTAATTTCAAGGGTTTTCCACACACTTGTATATATATAGTGTAGCAGAGATCACACACTGAAATAAAATCTGAGAGGAATCAGACTCTTGTTAAGAAGCTTTTATTTCTTTCATCATATCCCCAGTGGGTCAGAAGTTTACATACACTCAATTAGTATTTGGTAGCATTGCCTTTAAATTGTTTGTCATTTCAGGTAGCCTTCCACAAGCTTCCCACAATTTTGGCCCATTCCTCCTTACAGAGCTGGTGTAACTGAGTCAGGTTTGTAGGCATCCTTGCTCGCACACGCTTTTTCAGTTCTGCCCACAGATTTTCTATAGGATTGAGGTCAGGGCTTTGTGATGGCCACTCCAATAACTTGACTTTGTTGTCCTTAAGCCATTTTGCCACAACTTTCGAAGTATGCTTGGGGTCATTGTCCATTTGGAAGACCCATTTGCGACCAAGCTTGCCTTGAGATGTTGCTTTAATATATCCACATACTTTTCTTTCCTCATGATGCCATCTATTTTGTGAAGTGCACCAGTCCCTCCTGCAGCAAAGCACCCCCACAATATGATGCTGCCTCCCCCGTGCTCAACGGTTGGGATGGTGTTCTTCGGCTTTCAAGCCTCCCCCTTTTTCCTCCAAACATAACGATGGTCATTATGGCCAAACAGTTCTATTTTTGTTTCATCAGACGCGAGGACATTTCTCCAAAAAGTACGATCTTTGGCCCCATGTGCAGTAGCAAACCGTGGTCTGGCTTTTTTATGGCGGCTTTTGACCAGTGGCTTCTTCCTTGCTGAGCGGCCTTTCAGGGTATGTCGAATTAGGACTTGTTTTACTGTGGATATAGATACTTTTGTTCCTGTTTCCTCCAGCATCTTCACAAGGTCCTTTGCTGTTGTTCTGGGATTGATTTGCACTTTTTGCACCAAAGTACGTTCATCTCTAGGAGACAGAACGCGTCTCCTTCCTGATTGGTATGACGGCTGCGTGGTCCCATGGTGTTTATACTAGCGTACTATTGTTTGTACAAATGAACGTTATACCTTCAGGTGTTTGGAAATTGCTCCCAAGGATGAACCAGACTTGTGGAGGTCTAGAATTTTTTTTTTCTGAGGTCTCGGCTGGTTTCTTTTGATTTTCCCATGTCAAGCAAAGAAGCACTGAGTTTGAAGGTAGGCCTTGAAATACATTCACAGGTACACCTCCAATTGACTCAAATGATGTCAATTAGCCTATCAGAAGCTTCTAAAGCCTTGACATCTCTTTCTGGAATTGTCCAAGCTGTTTAAAGGCACAGTCAACTTAGTGTATGTTAACCTCTGACCCCCTGGAATTGTGATACAGTGAATTATAAGTGAAATAATTTGTCTGTGAACAATTGTTGGAAAAATGACTAATGAAGTAGATGTCCTAACCGACTTGCCAAAACTACCGTTTGTTAACAGTAAAATTGTGGAGTGGTTGAATAACAAGTTTTTATGACTCCGACTTCAACTGTGTGCTATGTTTAGAAGTGTGCCCCTTGGTTGGCAGAGACAGCTGTGATTTCACTTCCGTTAGTGAAGTGCTTTCCAAGAGCTCTGTCGGTACAGGGTAGTACCCCTCACTGTTTAATATGAGTGTTAATAATATGTCAGGACTGTAAACACTCTTAGCGGAATCACAGGAGAGCGAGTGGGGGATTCCTCAACACAGAAAGGGGAAGAGGGCAGGAGAGGTAGAAGTGGGAAAAATTGTGGTGTTAGGAAGATAATTGCTGATAATTACAGATCAGAGGCTGATAATTGACTTGGAGTAGCAGCCGTACTGTACTATGAGGGCAAAATGACAACAGAGCATAACATTGTGCTAGCTTCCAGACTATACAGTATCCAATGTAGAATATCTCAGCTTCTTCTCATTACTGATTTATGGGCCTTTTACATTTTACAACCAGTCATTACAAAGTGGGTGGTTTACTGAGGGGTGGAACCAGGCTTCCATTGAAAATGCCACTACAGCAAATCCAGTGCCATTGCTGTCAGTTTCGCACAACGGTTTGTAACAGTTGACATCCATTGAGCGCTCTCCCAGCCAGGTTGATGCACTCAGACCTCATTCCCTTTCTGATCTGCCTCTCTCTGATGAGGTCTCTCTCACCGCTCCTTCTCCCTTCCCCTCCTCCTTCCTCCACCTTGGCACCGAGTGTCCCCAGCTCTGTTCCGGCCCCCTGCCCCCCTGGTTCCCCCAGGCCATATATAGAGACTGACATCAGGCCCCAGCTATGAGGGGAAACGTGCCTGGCCCCGCCACATGCCACAGCCCCACACTCCGCACGTAGCTACGCTACACCACAGCACGCTGCAGGCTAGCATGGGGACAAGCCACTGGAAAACCATGATGGAACAAAACAGACACACACACACACGCACACACTGTACACACCCTTACAGGACTGGAGGAAAATGATAATATAGCTGAACACAGTAGAATTGACTAGCTCACCTTTATTGTCAAGGTTGACTCCAGGCTCACCTCCTGGCCGACTCCAGGCTCACCTCCTGACCGACTTCAGGCTCACCTCCTGACCGACTCCAAGCTCACCTCCTGACCGACTCCAGGCTCACCTCCTGACCGACTCCAGGCTCACCTCCTGACCGACTCCAGGCTCACCTCCTGACCGACTCCAGGCTCACCTCCTGACCGACTCCAGGCTCACCTCCTGACCGACTCCAGGCTCACCTCCTGGCCGACTCCAGGCTCACCTCCTGGCCGACTCCAGGCTCACCTCCTGGCCGACTCCAGGCTCACCTCCTGGCTGACTCCAGGTTCACCTCCTGGCTGACTCCAGGCTCACCTCCTGACTGACTCCAGGCTCACCTCCTGACTGACTCCAGGCTCACCTCCTGACTGACTCCAGGCTCACCTCCTGGCTGACTCCAGGCTCACCTCCTGGCTGACTCCAGGCTCACCTCCTGACTGACTCCAGGCTCACCTCCTGGCTGACTCCAGGTTCACCTCCTGGCTGATTCCAGGCTCACCTCCTGGCTGACTCCAGGCTCACCTCCTGGCTGACTCCAGGCTCACCTCCTGACTGACTCCAGGCTCACCTCCTGGCTGACTCCAGGCTCACCTCCTGGCTGACTCCAGGCTCACCTCCTGACTGACTCCAGGCTCACCTCCTGGCTGACTCCAGGCTCACCTCCTGGCTGACTCCAGGCTCACCTCCTGGCTGACTCCAGGCTCACCTCCTGGCTGACTCCAGGCTCACCTCCTGGCTGACTCCAGGCTCACCTCCTGGCTGACTCCAGGCTCACCTCCTTACTGACTCCAGGCTCACCTCCTGACCGACTCCAGGCTCACCTCCTGACCGACTCCAGGCTCACCTCCTGACCGACTCCAGGCTCACCTCCTGACTGACTCCAGGCTCACCTCCTGGCTGACTCCAGGTTCACCTCCTGGCTGACTCCAGGTTCACCTCCTGGCTGACTCCAGGCTCACCTCCTGGCTGACTCCAGGCTCACCTCCTGACTGACTCCAGGCTCACCTCCTGGCTGACTCCAGGCTCACCTCCTGGCTGACTCCAGGCTCACCTCCTGGCTGACTCCAGGCTCACCTCCTGGCTGACTCCAGGCTCACCTCCTGGCTGACTCCAGGCTCACCTCCTGACTGACTCCAGGCTCACCTCCTGGCTGACTCCAGGCTCACCTCCTGGCTGACTCCAGGCTCACCTCCTGGCTGACTCCAGGCTCACCTCCTGGCTGACTCCAGGCTCACCTCCTTCCTGACTCCAGGCTCACCTCCTGACTGACTCCAGGCTCACCTCCTGGCTGACTCCAGGTTCACCTCCTGGCTGACTCCAGGCTCACCTCCTGGCTGACTCCAGGCTCACCTCCTGGCTGACTCCAGGCTCACCTCCTGACTGACTCCAGGCTCACCTCCTGGCTGACTCCAGGCTCACCTCCTGGCTGACTCCAGGCTCACCTCCTGACTGACTCCAGGCTCACCTCCTGGCTGACTCCAGGCTCACCTCCTGACTGACTCCAGGCTCACCTCCTGGCTGACTCCAGGCTCACCTCCTGGCTGACTCCAGGCTCACCTCCTGGCTGACTCCAGGCTCACCTCCTGGCTGACTCCAGGCTCACCTCCTTCCTGACTCCAGGCTCACCTCCTGACTGACTCCAGGCTCACCTCCTGACTGACTCCAGGCTCACCTCCTGGCTGACTCCAGGCTCACCTCCTGACTGACTCCAGGCTCACCTCCTGACTGACTCCAGGCTCACCTCCTGACTGACTCCAGGCTCACCTCCTTACTGACTCCAGGCTCACCTCCTTGCTGACTCCAAGCTCACCTCCTTGCTGACTCCAAGCTCACCTCCTGGCCGACTCCATGCTCACCTCCTGGCCGACTCCATGCTCACCTCCTGGCCGACTCCAGGCTCACCTCCTGACCGACTCCAGGCTCACCTCCTGACCGACTCCAGGATCACCTCCTGACCGACTCCAGGCTCACCTCCTGACCGACTCCAGGCTCACCTCCTGACCGACTCCAGGCTCACCTCCTGGCCGACTCCAGGTTCACCTCCTGGCCGACTCCAGGCTCACCTCCTGGCCGACTCCAGGCTCACCTCCTGGCCGACTCCAGGCTCACCTCCTGACCGACTCCAGGCTCACCTCCTGACCGACTCCAGGCTCACCTCCTGACCGACTCCAGGCTCACCTCCTGACCGACTCCAGGCTCACCTCCTGACTGACTCCAGGCTCACCTCCTGGCTGACTCCAGGTTCACCTCCTGGCTGACTCCAAGCTCACCTCCTGACTGACTCCAGGCTCACCTCCTGACTGACTCCAGGCTCACCTCCTGACTGACTCCAGGCTCACCTCCTGGCTGACTCCAGGCTCACCTCCTGGCTGACTCCAGGTTCACCTCCTGGCTGACTCCAGGCTCACCTCCTCACTGACTCCAGGCTCACCTCCTGGCTGACTCCAGGCTCACCTCCTGACTGACTCCAAGCTCACCTCCTGACTGACTCCAGGCTCACCTCCTGACTGATTCCAGGCTCACCTCCTGACTGATTCCAGGCTCACCTCCTGACTGACTCCAGGCTCACCTCCTGACTGACTCTGTCCGGTTAGGATCTTACACCCATGTATGTACACAATACAACAGCCTGCCTGAGGCAATGCAGCAATGGACAGACAGTACATTAATGAACAGTTTAATTTAGGTAAGCTACAGTATCAGTAGAATGTGGCGTCATAATGTTTGTATACTTCAGGTGTGTGTGTGTGTGTGTGTGTGTGTGTGTGTGTGTGTGTGTGTGTGTGTGGTGGGGGGGTTTCACTGCAGGGGACGTAGTGGAGACAGATCTCTCCGTCACCGGGGGGGTGTAGCTGTCTGACAGGAAGTGAAGGTCAGCTGTGTGTGTGTGTGTGTGTGTGTGTGTGTGTGTGTGTGTGTGTGTGTGTGTGTGTGTGTGTGTGTGTGTTTTAAAATTACGGTTAAAATTACGTTTAGAGTTAGGAGCTAGGGTTAGGAGCTAGGGTTAGTTTTAGGGTTAGGGTTAGGAGCTAGGGTTATTTTTAGGGTTAGGAGCTAGGGTTAGTTTTAGGGTTAGGAGCTAGGGTTAGTTTTAGGGTTAGGAGCTAGGGTTAGTTTTAAGGTTAGGAGCTAGGGTTAGTTTTAAGGTTAGGGTTAGGAGCTAGGTTAGTTTTAGGGTTAGGAGCTAGGGTTAGTTGTAGGGTTAAGGGTTAGGAGCTAGGGTTAGTAAAAGGGTTAGGAGCTAGGGTTAGGTTCAGGGTTAGGAGCTAGAGTTAGGATTAGGGTTAGGTTTTTTAGTGAAGGTTAGGGTTAGGGTTATGATTAGGGTTAGGGGTCAGGGAAAATTGTATTTTGAATGGGCCTGAATTGTGTGTCCCCACAAGGTTAGCTGTACAAGACTGTGTACACCCACACACACAAATACACGTGCACGTGTGTGTGTGGCCGCTGGCTGGGCAGCCTGCAGGAAGCAGCTAAAGACATGCCGACTCTTTAGGGGCAGACTTAACCCCTTCACTGCCACTTGTCTACCCAAGAGCAACTGTTACTGTGCAACTGGTACTGTATAACTGATACTGTATAATTGTTACTGTATAACTGTTACTGTATAACTGATACAGTATAACTGTTACTGTATAACTGTTACTGTATAACTGATACTGTATAACTGTTACTGTATAACTGTTACTGTATAACTGACACTGTCCTGCTGTTACTGTCCAGCTGTTACTGTGTAACTGGCACTGTCCAACTGGTATTGTCCAGCTGTTACTGTATAACTGTTACTGTATAACTGACACTGTCCAACGGTTACTGTCCAGCTGTTACTGTATAGTTATATAGCTGTATAGTTGTTACTGTCCAACTGTTACTATATAACTGGTACTGTCCAACTGTTACTGTCCAGCTGTTACTGAAAATTGATACTGTCCAACTATTACTGTATAACTGTTGCTGTCCAACCATTACTGTCCAACTGTTACTGTCCAACTGTTACTCTATAACTGTTACTGTCCACCTGTTACTGTCCAACTGTTACTGTATAACTGATACTGTCCAACGGTTACTGGATAACTATTACTGTCCAGCTGTTACTGTCCAACTGTTACTGTCCAAATGTTACTGTCCAGCTGTTACTGTCCAACTGTTACTGTCCAACTGTTACTGTCCAACTGTTACTGTCCAACTGTTACTGTCCAACTGTTACTGCCCAATTGTTACTTTATAACTGATACTGTCCAACTGTTACTGTCCAACTGTTACTGTATAACTGTTACTGTCCAACTGTTACTGTTCAACTGTTACTGTCCAGCTGTTACTGTCCAACTGTTACTGTCCAACTGTTACTGTCCAACTGTTACTGTCCAACTGTTACTGTCCAACTGTTACTGTGTAACTGATACTGTCCAACTGTTACTGTCCAAATGTTACTGTATAGTTATAAAGTTGTACAGTTGTTAATGTATAACTGTTACTGTCCAACTGGTTCTGTCCAGCTGTTACTGTCCAACTGTTACTGTCCAACTGTTACTGTATAACTGATACTGTCCAACTGTTGCTGTCCAACTGTTACTGTATAACTGTTACTGTTCAACTGTTACTGTCCAACTGTTACTGTCCAACTGTTACTGTCCAACTGTTACTGTCCAACTGTTACTGTCCAACTGTTACTGTCCATCTGTTACTGTATAACTGATACTGTCCAACTGTTACTGTCCAACTGTTACTGTCCAACTGTTACTGTCCAACTGTTACTGTCCAACTGTTACTGTATAACTGATACTGTCCAACGGTTACTGGATAACTATTACTGTCCAGCTGTTACTGTCCAACTGTTACTGTCCAAATGTTACTGTCCAGCTGTTACTGTATAACTGATACTGTCCAACTGTTACTGGATAACTAGTACTGTCCAGCTGTTACTGTACAACTGTTACTGTCCAACTGTTACTGTCCAATTGTTACTGTATAACTGATACTGTCCAACTGTTACTGTCCAACTGTTACTGTCCAACTGTTACTGTCCAACTGTTACTGTCCAACTGTTACTGTCCAACTGTTACTGTCCAACTGTTACTGTATAACTGTTACTGTCCAACTGTTACTGTCCAACTGTTACTGTCCAACTGTTACTGTTCAACTGTTACTGTCCAACTGTTACTGTCCAGCTGTTACTGTCCAACTGTTACTGTCCAACTGTTACTGTCCAACTGTTACTGTGTAACTGATACTGTCCAACTGTTACTGTCCAGCTGTTACTGTATAGTAATATAGCTGTATAGTTGTTACTGTCCAACTGTTACTATATAATTGGTACTGTCCAACTGTTACTGTCCAGCTGTTACTGAAAATTGATACTGTCCAACTGTTACTGGTTAAGTGTTACTGTCCAACTGTTACTGTATAACTGTTGCTGTCCAACCATTACTGTCCAACTGTTACTGTATAACTGTTACTGTATAACTGATACTGGCCAACTGTTACTGGCCAACTGTTACTGTATAACTGGCACTGTCCAACTGGTATTGTCCAGCTGTTACTGTATAACTGTTACTGTATAACTGACACTGTCCAACTGTTACTGTCCAGCTGTTACTGTATAGTTATATAGCTGTATAGTTGTTACTGTCCAACTGTTACTATATAACTGGTACTGTCCAACTGTTACTGTCCAGCTGTTACTGAAAATTGATACTGTCCAACTATTACTGTATAACTGTTGCTGTCCAACCAGTACTGTCCAACTGTTACTGTCCAACTGTTACTGTATAACTGTTACTGTCCAACTGTTAATGTTCAACTGTTACTGTCCAACTGTTACTGTCCAGCTGTTACTGTCTAACTGTTACTGTCCAACTGTTACTGTCCAACTGTTACTGTATAACTGATACTGTCCAACTGTTACAGTCCAGCTGTTACTGTATAACTGATACTGTCCAACTGTTACTGGATAACTGTTACTGTCCACCTGTTACTGTCCAACTGTTACTGTATAACTGATACTGTCCAACGGTTACTGGATAAATATTACTGTCCAGCTGTTACTGTCCAACTGTTACTGTCCAAATGTTACTGTCCAGCTGTTACTGTCCAACTGTTACTGTCCAACTGTTACCAACTGTTACTGTCCAACTTTTACTGTCCAATTGTTACTTTATAACTGATACTGTCCAACTGTTACTGTATAACTGTTGCTGTCCAACCATTACTGTCCAACTGTTACTGGCCAACTGTTACTGTATAACTGATACGGTCCAACTGTTACGGTTACTGTCCAACTTTTTCTGTCCAACTATTACTGTATAACTGTTACTGTCCAGCTGTTACTATATAACTGATACTGTCCAACTGTTAATGTATAACTGTTACTGTCCAAATGTTACTGTATAGTTATAAAGTTGTACAGTTGTTACTGTATAACTGATACTGTCAAACTGTTAATGTATAACTGTTACTGTCCAGCTGTTACTGTCCAACTGTTACTGTCCAACTGTTACTCTCCAAATGTTACTGTATAACTGTTACTGTCCAGCTGTTACTGTCCAGCTGTTACTGTATAACTGGCACTGTCCAACTGGTATTGTCCAGCTGTTACTGTCCAGCTGTTACTGTATAGTTATATAGCTGTATAGTTGTTACTGTCCAACTGTTACTATATAACTGGTACTGTCCAACTGTTACTGTCAAGCTGTTACTGAAAATTGACACTGTCCAACTATTACTGTATAACTGTTGCTGTCCAACCATTACTGTCCAACTGTTACTGTCCAACTGTTACTGTATAACTGTTACTGTCCAACTGTTGATGTCCAACTGTTACTGTTCAACTGTTACTGTCCAACTGTTACTGTCCAGCTGTTACTGTCCAACTGTTACTGTCCAACTGTTACTGTCCAACTGTTACTGTATAACTGATACTGTCCAACTGTTACTGTCCAACTGTTACTGTATAACTATTACTGTCCAACTGTTACTGTTCAACTGTTACTGTCCAACTGTTCCTGTCCAGCTGTTACTGTCCAGCTGTTACTGTCCAACTGTTACTGTCCAACTGTTACTGTCCAACTGTTACTGTCCAACTGTTACTGTCCATATGTTACTGTATAACTGATACTGGCCAACTGTTACTGTATAACTGTTACTGTCCCACTGTTACTGTCCAACTGTTACTGTCCAACTGTTACTGTCCAACTGTTACTGTATAACTGATACTGTCCAACGGTTACTGGATAACTATTACTGTCCAGCTGTTACTGTCCAACTGTTACTGTCCAGCTGTTACTGTATAACTGATACTGTCCAACTGTTACTGGATAACTAGTACTGTCCAGCTGTTACTGTACAACTGTTACTGTCCAACTGTTACTGTCCAACTGTTACTGTCCAAATGTTACTGTCCAGCTGTTACTGTATAACTGATACTGTCCAACTGATACTGGATAACTAGTACTGTCCAGCTGTTACTGTCCAACTGTTACTGTCCAACTGTTACTGTCCAGCTGTTACTGTATAACTGATACTGTCCAACTGATACTGGATAACTAGTACTGTCCAGCTGTTACTGTCCAACTGTTACTGTCCAACTGATACTGTCCAACTGTTACTGTCCAGCTGTTACTGTATAGTTATATAGCTGTATAGTTATTACTGTCCAACTGTTACTATATAATTGGTACTGTCCAACTGTTACTGTCCAGCTGTTACTGAAAATTGATACTGTCCAACTGTTACTGGTTAAGTGTTACTGTCCAACTGTTACTGTCCAACTGTTACTGTATAACTGTTGCTGTCCAACCATTACTGTCCAACTGTTACTGTATAACTGTTACTCTATAACTGATACTGTCCAACTGTTACTGGCCAACTGTTACTGTATAACTGATAAGGTCCAACTGTTACGGTTACTGTCCAACTTTTTCTGTCCAACTATTACTGTATAACTGTTACCTTCCAGCTGTTACTATATAACTGATACTGTCAAACTGTTAATGTATAACTGTTACTGTCCAGCTGTTACTGTCCAAATGTTACTGTATAGTTATAAAGTTGTACAGTTGTTAATGTATAACTGTTACTGTCCAACTGTTACTGTACAACTGTTACTGTCCAACTGTTACTGTATAACTGATACTGTCCAACTGTTACTGTATAACTGATACTGTCCAACTGATACTGTCCAACTGATACTGTCCAACTGTTACTGTCCCAATGTTACTGTATAACTGTTACTGTCCAACTGTTACTGTCCAACTGTTACTGTCCAACTGTTACTGTCCAACTGTTACTGTTACTGTCCAACTGTTACTGTCCAACTGTTACTGTCCAACTGTTACTGTATAACTGATACTGTCCAACTGTTACTGTCCAGCTGTTACTGTATAACTGTTACTGTCCAACTGTTACTGTCCAACTGTTACTGTCCAACTGTTACTGTCCAACTTTTACTGTCCAATTGTTACTTTATAACTGATACTGTCCAACTGTTACTGTATAACTGTTGCTGTCCAACCATTACTGTCCAACTGTTACTGGCCAACTGTTACTGTATAACTGATACGGTCCAACTGTTACGGTTACTGTCCAACTTTTTCTGTCCAACTATTACTGTATAACTGTTACTGTCCAGCTGTTACTATATAACTGATACTGTCCAACTGTTAATGTATAACTGTTACTGTCCAACTGTTACTGTCCAAATGTTACTGTGTGACGTAGAAGTCCGTCACTGGCCGCGGGCAGCATTTGGTTCTTTAACGCACACACATATTCATCACTCCTCCCTGCGCCATTATAAGATAAGTTAACAATGTGGGTCGACACACAAATTAACTTCTGTCTTGGTGCATGCATTTCACACTTGTCAATGTTCATATTTGAGAGATACAATAATTATTATACTTATCAATGTTGTGGATGAGCGCATTGTTTGTTTGTTCTGTTCCTCTCTCTCCATCTCTGTAGCTGCCGGGTATGCTGGAAAAGGACCCGAGCTAAGGGAATTGGGTTGGCTTTATAGTGCCTGTCCCAAATGGCTCATTAATGCATATGGGCATATTGAAAGATATTGTCAGTAGTGATGTAATGTTGTAAATGTTATGTTGTGATATTGTTTAAAACCGTGTTGCAATGTATATCCTTTAGTATGTTTAGTTCATGGAAAATGTAGGTTTGTATTGTTAATTTATTAATTAATTAGGGTTAATTGTTCTGAGGGGAGGGGCTAGCCCTACAAAAGGAGCCTCTCTTTCAGTTATGGAGGGGCATTTTTGGATTGAGCTGTGGATGGGGCAGCATTGTTTTTAAGCTGTCCCATAAGGTAGACGTTGATGGCAGTACTGTTGTTTTTTGTTCCGGAATCACTTGTAAATAAACACCTTTGCACAGAAGAACTTTTGCGGCTCCGCCATCTTTTTATTTTGATAGAGGTTAGGTTATCCAGTTTAGCCTTCTGGCCTACTCTACGTGACATACTGTATAGTTATAAAGTTGTACAGTTGTTACTGTATAACTGATACTGTCAAACTGTTAATGTATAACTGTTACTGTCCAGCTGTTACTGTCCAACTGTTACTCTCCAAATGTTACTGTATAACTGGTACTGTCCAACTGTTACTGTCAAGCTGTTACTGAAAATTGATACTGTCCAACTATTACTGTATAACTGTTGCTGTCCAACCATTACTGTCCAACTGTTACTGTCCAACTGTTACTGTCCAACTGTTACTGTATAACTGTTACTGTCCAACTGTTACTGTTCAACTGTTACTGTCCAACTGTTAGTGTCCAGCTGTTACTGTCCAACTGTTACTGTCCAACTGTTACTGTCCAACTGTTACTGTCCAACTGTTACTGTCCAACTGTTACTGTATAACTGATACTGTCCAACTGTTACTGTCCAACTGTTACTGTATAACTATTACTGTCCAACTGTTACTGTTCAACTGTTACTGTCCAACTGTTACTGTCCAGCTGTTACTGTCCAGCTGTTACTGTCCAACTGTTACTGTCCAACTGTTACTGTCCAACTGTTACTGTCCAACTGTTACTGTATAACTGATACTGGCCAACTGTTACTGTATAACTGTTACTGTCCAACTGTTACTGTCCAACTGTTACTGTCCAACTGTTACTGTATAACTGATACTGTCCAACTGTTACTGTCCAACTGTTACTGTATAACTATTACTGTCCAACTGTTACTGTTCAACTGTTACTGTCCAACTGTTACTGTCCAGCTGTTACTGTCCAGCTGTTACTGTCCAACTGTTACTGTCCAACTGTTACTGTCCAACTGTTACTGTCCAACTGTTACTGTCCATATGTTACTGTATAACTGATACTGGCCAACTGTTACTGTATAACTGTTACTGTCCCACTGTTACAGTCCAACTGTTACTGTCCAACTGTTACTGTCCAACTGTTACTCTATAACTGATACTGTCCAACGGTTACTGGATAACTATTACTGTCCAGCTGTTACTGTCCAACTGTTACTGTCCAGCTGTTACTGTATAACTGATACTGTCCAACTGTTACTGGATAACTAGTACTGTCCAGCTGTTACTGTACAACTGTTACTGTCCAACTGTTACTGTCCAACTGTTACTGTCCAAATGTTACTGTCCAGCTGTTACTGTATAACTGATACTGTCCAACTGATACTGGATAACTAGTACTGTCCAGCTGTTACTGTCCAACTGTTACTGTCCAACTGTTACTGTCCAACTGTTACTGTCCAGCTGTTACTGTATAACTGATACTGTCCAACTGATACTGGATAACTAGTACTGTCCAGCTGTTACTGTCCAACTGTTACTGTCCAACTGTTACTGTCCAACTGTTACTGTCCAACTGTTACTGTCCAACTGTTACTGTCCAGCTGTTACTGTCCAGCTGTTACTGTCCAACTGTTACTGTCCAACTGTTACTGTGTAACTGATACTGTCCAACTGTTACTGTCCAGCTGTTACTGTATAGTTATATAGCTGTATAGTTATTACTGTCCAACTGTTACTATATAATTGGTACTGTCCAACTGTTACTGTCCAGCTGTTACTGAAAATTGATACTGTCCAACTGTTACTGGTTAAGTGTTACTGTCCAACTGTTACTGTCCAACTGTTACTGTATAACTGTTGCTGTCCAACCATTACTGTCCAACTGTTACTGTATAACTGTTACTCTATAACTGATACTGTCCAACTGTTACTGGCCAACTGTTACTGTATAACTGATAAGGTCCAACCGTTACGGTTACTGTCCAACTTTTTCTGTCCAACTATTACTGTATAACTGTTACCTTCCAGCTGTTACTATATAACTGATACTGTCAAACTGTTAATGTATAACTGTTACTGTCCAGCTGTTACTGTCCAAATGTTACTGTATAGTTATAAAGTTGTACAGTTGTTAATGTATAACTGTTACTGTCCAACTGTTACTGTACAACTGTTACTGTCCAACTGTTACTGTTCAACTGTTACTGTCCAGCTGTTACTGTCCAACTGTTACTGTCCAACTGTTACTGTCCAACTGTTACTGTCCAACTGATACTGTCCAACTGTTACTGTGTAACTGATACTGTCCAACTGTTACTGTCCAAATGTTACTGTATAGTTATAAAGTTGTACAGTTGTTAATGTATAACTGTTACTGTCCAACTGGTTCTGTCCAACTGGTTCTGTCCAGCTGTTACTGTCCAACTGTTACTGTCCAACTGTTACTGTATAACTGATACTGTCCAACTGTTGCTGTCCAACTGTTACTGTATAACTGTTACTGTCCATCTGTTACTGTATAACTGATACTGTCCAACTGTTACTGTCCAACTGTTACTGTCCAACTGTTACTGTCCAACTGTTACTGTCCAACTGTTACTGTATAACTGATACTGTCCAACGGTTACTGGATAACTATTACTGTCCAGCTGTTACTGTCCAACTGTTACTGTCCAAATGTTACTGTCCAGCTGTTACTGTATAACTGATACTGTCCAACTGATACTGGATAACTAGTACTGTCCAGCTGTTACTGTCCAATTGTTACTGTCCAACTGTTACTGTCCAACTGTTACTGTCCAACTGTTACTGTCCAATTGTTACTGTATAACTGATACTGTCCAACTGTTACTGTCCAACTGTTACTGTCCAACTGTTACTGTCCAGCTGTTACTGTCCAACTGTTACTGTCCAACTGTTACTGTGTAACTGATACTGTCCAACTGTTACTGTCCAGCTGTTACTGTATAGTTATATAGCTGTATAGTTATTACTGTCCAACTGTTACTATATAATTGGTACTGTCCAACTGTTACTGTCCAGCTGTTACTGAAAATTGATACTGTCCAACTGTTACTGGTTAAGTGTTACTGTCCAACTGTTACTGTCCAACTGTTACTGTCCAACTGTTACTGTATAACTGTTACTCTATAACTGATACTGTCCAACTGTTACTGGCCAACTGTTACTGTATAACTGATAAGGTCCAACTGTTACGGTTACTGTCCAACTTTTTCTGTCCAACTATTACTGTATAACTGTTACCTTCCAGCTGTTACTATATAACTGATACTGTCAAACTGTTAATGTATAACTGTTACTGTCCAGCTGTTACTGTCCAAATGTTACTGTATAGTTATAAAGTTGTACAGTTGTTAATGTATAACTGTTACTGTCCAACTGTTACTGTACAACTGTTACTGTCCAACTGTTACTGTATAACTGATACTGTCCAACTGATACTGTCCAACTGTTACTGTCCCAATGTTACTGTATAACTGTTACTGTCCAACTGTTACTGTCCAACTGTTACTGTCCAACTGTTACTGTCCCAATGTTACTGTATAACTGTTACTGTCCAACTGTTACTGTCCAACTGTTACTGTCCAACTGTTACTGTCCAACTGTTACTGTCCAACTGTTACTGTCCAACTGTTACTGTCCAACTGTTACTGTCCAACTGTTACTGTCCAACTGTTACTATCCAACTGATACTATCCAACGGTTACTGGATAACTATTACTGTCCAGCTGTTACTGTCCAACTGTTACTGTCCAAATGTTACTGTATAAATGTTACTGTATAACTGTTACTGTCCAACTGTTACTATATAACTGGTACTGTCCAACTGTTACCGTCCAGCTGTTACTGAAAATTGATACTGTCCCAACTATTACTGTATAACTGTTACTGTCCAGCTGTTACTATATAACTGATACTGTCCAACTGTTACTGTCCAGCTGTTACTGTATAACTGTTACTGTATAACTGATACTGTCCAACTGTTACTGTCCAACTGTTACTGTATAACTATTACTGTCCAACTGTTACTGTTCAACTGTTACTGTCCAACTGTTACTGTCCAGCTGTTACTGTCCAGCTGTTACTGTCCAACTGTTACTGTCCAACTGTTACTGTCCAACTGTTACTGTCCAACTGTTACTGTCCATATGTTACTGTATAACTGATACTGGCCAACTGTTACTGTATAACTGTTACTGTCCCACTGTTACAGTCCAACTGTTACTGTCCAACTGTTACTGTCCAACTGTTACTCTATAACTGATACTGTCCAACGGTTACTGGATAACTATTACTGTCCAGCTGTTACTGTCCAACTGTTACTGTCCAGCTGTTACTGTATAACTGATACTGTCCAACTGTTACTGGATAACTAGTACTGTCCAGCTGTTACTGTACAACTGTTACTGTCCAACTGTTACTGTCCAACTGTTACTGTCCAAATGTTACTGTCCAGCTGTTACTGTATAACTGATACTGTCCAACTGATACTGGATAACTAGTACTGTCCAGCTGTTACTGTCCAACTGTTACTGTCCAACTGTTACTGTCCAACTGTTACTGTCCAGCTGTTACTGTATAACTGATACTGTCCAACTGATACTGGATAACTAGTACTGTCCAGCTGTTACTGTCCAACTGTTACTGTCCAACTGTTACTGTCCAACTGTTACTGTCCAACTGTTACTGTCCAACTGTTACTGTCCAGCTGTTACTGTCCAGCTGTTACTGTCCAACTGTTACTGTCCAACTGTTACTGTGTAACTGATACTGTCCAACTGTTACTGTCCAGCTGTTACTGTATAGTTATATAGCTGTATAGTTATTACTGTCCAACTGTTACTATATAATTGGTACTGTCCAACTGTTACTGTCCAGCTGTTACTGAAAATTGATACTGTCCAACTGTTACTGGTTAAGTGTTACTGTCCAACTGTTACTGTCCAACTGTTACTGTATAACTGTTGCTGTCCAACCATTACTGTCCAACTGTTACTGTATAACTGTTACTCTATAACTGATACTGTCCAACTGTTACTGGCCAACTGTTACTGTATAACTGATAAGGTCCAACCGTTACGGTTACTGTCCAACTTTTTCTGTCCAACTATTACTGTATAACTGTTACCTTCCAGCTGTTACTATATAACTGATACTGTCAAACTGTTAATGTATAACTGTTACTGTCCAGCTGTTACTGTCCAAATGTTACTGTATAGTTATAAAGTTGTACAGTTGTTAATGTATAACTGTTACTGTCCAACTGTTACTGTACAACTGTTACTGTCCAACTGTTACTGTTCAACTGTTACTGTCCAGCTGTTACTGTCCAACTGTTACTGTCCAACTGTTACTGTCCAACTGTTACTGTCCAACTGATACTGTCCAACTGTTACTGTGTAACTGATACTGTCCAACTGTTACTGTCCAAATGTTACTGTATAGTTATAAAGTTGTACAGTTGTTAATGTATAACTGTTACTGTCCAACTGGTTCTGTCCAACTGGTTCTGTCCAGCTGTTACTGTCCAACTGTTACTGTCCAACTGTTACTGTATAACTGATACTGTCCAACTGTTACTGTCCAACTGTTACTGTCCAACTGTTACTGTCCAACTGTTACTGTCCAACTGTTACTGTATAACTGATACTGTCCAACGGTTACTGGATAACTATTACTGTCCAGCTGTTACTGTCCAACTGTTACTGTCCAAATGTTACTGTCCAGCTGTTACTGTATAACTGATACTGTCCAACTGATACTGGATAACTAGTACTGTCCAGCTGTTACTGTCCAATTGTTACTGTCCAACTGTTACTGTCCAACTGTTACTGTCCAACTGTTACTGTCCAATTGTTACTGTATAACTGATACTGTCCAACTGTTACTGTCCAACTGTTACTGTCCAACTGTTACTGTCCAACTGTTACTGTCCAGCTGTTACTGTCCAGCTGTTACTGTCCAACTGTTACTGTCCAACTGTTACTGTGTAACTGATACTGTCCAACTGTTACTGTCCAGCTGTTACTGTATAGTTATATAGCTGTATAGTTATTACTGTCCAACTGTTACTATATAATTGGTACTGTCCAACTGTTACTGTCCAGCTGTTACTGAAAATTGATACTGTCCAACTGTTACTGGTTAAGTGTTACTGTCCAACTGTTACTGTCCAACTGTTACTGTCCAACTATTACTGTATAACTGTTACTCTATAACTGATACTGTCCAACTGTTACTGGCCAACTGTTACTGTATAACTGATAAGGTCCAACTGTTACGGTTACTGTCCAACTTTTTCTGTCCAACTATTACTGTATAACTGTTACCTTCCAGCTGTTACTATATAACTGATACTGTCAAACTGTTAATGTATAACTGTTACTGTCCAGCTGTTACTGTCCAAATGTTACTGTATAGTTATAAAGTTGTACAGTTGTTAATGTATAACTGTTACTGTCCAACTGTTACTGTCCAACTGTTACTGTCCAACTGTTACTGTATAACTGATACTGTCCAACTGATACTGTCCAACTGTTACTGTCCCAATGTTACTGTATAACTGTTACTGTCCAACTGTTACTGTCCAACTGTTACTGTCCAACTGTTACTGTCCCAATGTTACTGTATAACTGTTACTGTCCAACTGTTACTGTCCAACTGTTACTGTCCAACTGTTACTGTCCAACTGTTACTGTCCAACTGTTACTGTCCAACTGTTACTGTCCAACTGTTACTGTCCAACTGTTACTATCCAACTGATACTATCCAACGGTTACTGGATAACTATTACTGTCCAGCTGTTACTGTCCAACTGTTACTGTCCAAATGTTACTGTATAAATGTTACTGTATAACTGTTACTGTCCAACTGTTACTATATAACTGGTACTGTCCAACTGTTACTGTCCAGCTGTTACTGAAAATTGATACTGTCCCAACTATTACTGTATAACTGTTACTGTCCAGCTGTTACTATATAACTGATACTGTCCAACTGTTACTGTCCAGCTGTTACTGTATAACTGTTACTGTCCAACTGTTACTGTCCAGCTGTTACTGTCCAGCTGTTACTGTCCAGCTGTTACTGTCCAGTTGTTACTGTATAACTGTTACTGTATAACTGATACTGTCCAACTGTTACTGTACAACTGTCACTGTCCAACTGCTACTGTCCTGCTGTTACTGTATAACTGATACTGTCCAGGTGTTACTGTCCAACTGTTACTGTATAACTGATACTATCCAACGGTTACTGGATAACTATTACTGTCCAGCTGTTACTGTCCAACTGTTACTGTCCAAATGTTACTGTATAAATGTTACTGTATAACTGTTACTGTCCAGCTGTTACTATATAACTGATACTGTCCAACTGTTACTGTCCAGCTGTTACTGTATAACTGATAGTGTCCAACTGTTACTGTATAACTGTTACTGTCCAACTGTTACTGTGCAGCTGTTACTATACAACTGTTACTGTATAACTGATACTGTCCAACTGTTACTGTACAACTGTCACTGTCCAACTGCTACTGTCCTGCTGTTACTGTATAACTGATACTGTCCAACTGTTACTGTATAGTTATATAGCTGTATAGTTGTTACTGTCCAACTGTTACTATATAATTGGTACTGTCCAACTGTTACTGTCCAGCTGTTACTGAAAATTGATACTGTCCAACTGTTACTGGTTAAGTGTTACTGTCCAACTGTTACTGTTCAACTGTTACTGTATAACTGTTGCTGTCCAACTGTTACTGGCCAACTGTTACTGTATAACTGATACTGTCCAACTGTTACTGGCCAACTGTTACTGTATAACTGATACGGTCCAACTGTTACGGTTACTGTCCAACTTTTTCTGTCCAACTATTACTGTATAACTGTTACCTTCCAGCTGTTACTGTATAACTGATACTGTCAAACTGTTAATGTATAACTGTTACTGTCCAACTGTTACTGTCCAAATGTTACTGTATAGTTATAAAGTTGTACAGTTGTTAATGTATAACTGTTACTGTCCAACTGTTACTGTCCAACTGTTACTGTCCAGCTATTACTGTATAACTGTTACTGTCCAACTGTTACTGTCCAGCTGTTACTGTCCAGCTGTTACTGTCCAGCTGTTACTGTCCAGTTGTTACTGTATAACTGTTACTGTATAACTGATACTGTCCAACTGTTACTGTACAACTGTCACTGTCCAACTGCTACTGTCCTGCTGTTACTGTATAACTGATACTGTCCAGGTGTTACTGTCCAACTGTTACTGTATAACTGATACTATCCAACGGTTACTGGATAACTATTACTGTCCAGCTGTTACTGTCCAACTGTTACTGTCCAAATGTTACTGTATAAATGTTACTGTATAACTGTTACTGTCCAGCTGTTACTATATAACTGATACTGTCCAACTGTTACTGTCCAGCTGTTACTGTATAACTGATAGTGTCCAACTGTTACTGTATAACTGTTACTGTCCAACTGTTACTGTGCAGCTGTTACTATACAACTGTTACTGTCCAACTGTTACTGTCCAACTGTTACTGTCCAACTGTTACTGTATAACTGATACTGTCCAACGGTTACTGGATAACTATTACTGTCCAGCTGTTACTGTCCAACTGTTACTGTCCAAATGTTACTGTCCAGCTGTTACTGTATAACTGATACTGTCCAACTGATACTGGATAACTAGTACTGTCCAGCTGTTACTGTCCAATTGTTACTGTCCAACTGTTACTGTCCAACTGTTACTGTCCAACTGTTACTGTCCAATTGTTACTGTATAACTGATACTGTCCAACTGTTACTGTCCAACTGTTACTGTCCAACTGTTACTGTCCAGCTGTTACTGTCCAACTGTTACTGTCCAGCTGTTACTGTCCAACTGTTACTGTCCAACTGTTACTGTGTAACTGATACTGTCCAACTGTTACTGTCCAGCTGTTACTGTATAGTTATATAGCTGTATAGTTATTACTGTCCAACTGTTACTATATAATTGGTACTGTCCAACTGTTACTGTCCAGCTGTTACTGAAAATTGATACTGTCCAACTGTTACTGGTTAAGTGTTACTGTCCAACTGTTACTGTCCAACTGTTACTGTCCAACTGTTACTGTATAACTGTTACTCTATAACTGATACTGTCCAACTGTTACTGGCCAACTGTTACTGTATAACTGATAAGGTCCAACTGTTACGGTTACTGTCCAACTTTTTCTGTCCAACTATTACTGTATAACTGTTACCTTCCAGCTGTTACTATATAACTGATACTGTCAAACTGTTAATGTATAACTGTTACTGTCCAGCTGTTACTGTCCAAATGTTACTGTATAGTTATAAAGTTGTACAGTTGTTAATGTATAACTGTTACTGTCCAACTGTTACTGTACAACTGTTACTGTCCAACTGTTACTGTATAACTGATACTGTCCAACTGATACTGTCCAACTGTTACTGTCCCAATGTTACTGTATAACTGTTACTGTCCAACTGTTACTGTCCAACTGTTACTGTCCAACTGTTACTGTCCAACTGTTACTGTCCAACTGTTACTGTCCCAATGTTACTGTATAACTGTTACTGTCCAACTGTTACTGTCCAACTGTTACTGTCCAACTGTTACTGTCCAACTGTTACTGTCCAACTGTTACTGTCCAACTGTTACTATCCAACTGATACTATCCAACGGTTACTGGATAACTATTACTGTCCAGCTGTTACTGTCCAACTGTTACTGTCCAAATGTTACTGTATAAATGTTACTGTATAACTGTTACTGTCCAACTGTTACTATATAACTGGTACTGTCCAACTGTTACTGTCCAGCTGTTACTGAAAATTGATACTGTCCCAACTATTACTGTATAACTGTTACTGTCCAGCTGTTACTATATAACTGATACTGTCCAACTGTTACTGTCCAGCTGTTACTGTATAACTGTTACTGTCCAACTGTTACTGTCCAGCTGTTACTGTCCAGCTGTTACTGTCCAGCTGTTACTGTCCAGTTGTTACTGTATAACTGTTACTGTATAACTGATACTGTCCAACTGTTACTGTACAACTGTCACTGTCCAACTGCTACTGTCCTGCTGTTACTGTATAACTGATACTGTCCAGGTGTTACTGTCCAACTGTTACTGTATAACTGATACTATCCAACGGTTACTGGATAACTATTACTGTCCAGCTGTTACTGTCCAACTGTTACTGTCCAAATGTTACTGTATAAATGTTACTGTATAACTGTTACTGTCCAGCTGTTACTATATAACTGATACTGTCCAACTGTTACTGTCCAGCTGTTACTGTATAACTGATAGTGTCCAACTGTTACTGTATAACTGTTACTGTCCAACTGTTACTGTGCAGCTGTTACTATACAACTGTTACTGTATAACTGATACTGTCCAACTGTTACTGTACAACTGTCACTGTCCAACTGCTACTGTCCAACTGCTACTGTATAACTGATACTGTCCAACTGTTACTGTATAGTTATATAGCTGTATAGTTGTTACTGTCCAACTGTTACTATATAATTGGTACTGTCCAACTGTTACTGTCCAGCTGTTACTGAAAATTGATACTGTCCAACTGTTACTGGTTAAGTGTTACTGTCCAACTGTTACTGTTCAACTGTTACTGTATAACTGTTGCTGTCCAACTGTTACTGGCCAACTGTTACTGTATAACTGATACTGTCCAACTGTTACTGGCCAACTGTTACTGTATAACTGATACGGTCCAACTGTTACGGTTACTGTCCAACTTTTTCTGTCCAACTATTACTGTATAACTGTTACCTTCCAGCTGTTACTGTATAACTGATACTGTCAAACTGTTAATGTATAACTGTTACTGTCCAACTGTTACTGTCCAAATGTTACTGTATAGTTATAAAGTTGTACAGTTGTTAATGTATAACTGTTACTGTCCAACTGTTACTGTCCAACTGTTACTGTCCAGCTATTACTGTATAACTGTTACTGTCCAACTGTTACTGTCCAGCTGTTACTGTCCAGCTGTTACTGTCCAGCTGTTACTGTCCAGTTGTTACTGTATAACTGTTACTGTATAACTGATACTGTCCAACTGTTACTGTACAACTGTCACTGTCCAACTGCTACTGTCCTGCTGTTACTGTATAACTGATACTGTCCAGGTGTTACTGTCCAACTGTTACTGTATAACTGATACTATCCAACGGTTACTGGATAACTATTACTGTCCAGCTGTTACTGTCCAACTGTTACTGTCCAAATGTTACTGTATAAATGTTACTGTATAACTGTTACTGTCCAGCTGTTACTATATAACTGATACTGTCCAACTGTTACTGTCCAGCTGTTACTGTATAACTGATAGTGTCCAACTGTTACTGTATAACTGTTACTGTCCAACTGTTACTGTGCAGCTGTTACTATACAACTGTTACTGTCCAACTGTTACTGTCCAACTGTTACTGTCCAACTGTTACTGTCCAACTGTTACTGTATAACTGATACTGTCCAACGGTTACTGGATAACTATTACTGTCCAGCTGTTACTGTCCAACTGTTACTGTCCAAATGTTACTGTCCAGCTGTTACTGTATAACTGATACTGTCCAACTGATACTGGATAACTAGTACTGTCCAGCTGTTACTGTCCAATTGTTACTGTCCAACTGTTACTGTCCAACTGTTACTGTCCAACTGTTACTGTCCATTTGTTACTGTATAACTGATACTGTCCAACTGTTACTGTCCAACTGTTACTGTCCAACTGTTACTGTCCAGCTGTTACTGTCCAACTGTTACTGTCCAACTGTTACTGTGTAACTGATACTGTCCAACTGTTACTGTCCAGCTGTTACTGTATAGTTATATAGCTGTATAGTTATTACTGTCCAACTGTTACTATATAATTGGTACTGTCCAACTGTTACTGTCCAGCTGTTACTGAAAATTGATACTGTCCAACTGTTACTGGTTAAGTGTTACTGTCCAACTGTTACTGTCCAACTGTTACTGTCCAACTGTTACTGTATAACTGTTACTCTATAACTGATACTGTCCAACTGTTACTGGCCAACTGTTACTGTATAACTGATAAGGTCCAACTGTTACGGTTACTGTCCAACTTTTTCTGTCCAACTATTACTGTATAACTGTTACCTTCCAGCTGTTACTATATAACTGATACTGTCAAACTGTTAATGTATAACTGTTACTGTCCAGCTGTTACTGTCCAAATGTTACTGTATAGTTATAAAGTTGTACAGTTGTTAATGTATAACTGTTACTGTCCAACTGTTACTGTACAACTGTTACTGTCCAACTGTTACTGTATAACTGATACTGTCCAACTGATACTGTCCAACTGTTACTGTCCCAATGTTACTGTCCAACTGTTACTGTCCAACTGTTACTGTCCAACTGTTACTGTCCCAATGTTACTGTCCAACTGTTACTGTCCAACTGTTACTGTCCAACTGTTACTGTCCAACTGTTACTGTCCAACTGTTACTGTCCAACTGTTACTGTCCAACTGTTACTGTCCAACTGTTACTATCCAACTGATACTATCCAACGGTTACTGGATAACTATTACTGTCCAGCTGTTACTGTCCAACTGTTACTGTCCAAATGTTACTGTATAAATGTTACTGTATAACTGTTACTGTCCAACTGTTACTATATAACTGGTACTGTCCAACTGTTACTGTCCAGCTGTTACTGAAAATTGATACTGTCCCAACTATTACTGTATAACTGTTACTGTCCAGCTGTTACTATATAACTGATACTGTCCAACTGTTACTGTCCAGCTGTTACTGTATAACTGTTACTGTCCAACTGTTACTGTCCAGCTGTTACTGTCCAGCTGTTACTGTCCAGCTGTTACTGTCCAGTTGTTACTGTATAACTGTTACTGTATAACTGATACTGTCCAACTGTTACTGTACAACTGTCACTGTCCAACTGCTACTGTCCTGCTGTTACTGTATAACTGATACTGTCCAGGTGTTACTGTCCAACTGTTACTGTATAACTGATACTATCCAACGGTTACTGGATAACTATTACTGTCCAGCTGTTACTGTCCAACTGTTACTGTCCAAATGTTACTGTATAAATGTTACTGTATAACTGTTACTGTCCAGCTGTTACTATATAACTGATACTGTCCAACTGTTACTGTCCAGCTGTTACTGTATAACTGATAGTGTCCAACTGTTACTGTATAACTGTTACTGTCCAACTGTTACTGTGCAGCTGTTACTATACAACTGTTACTGTATAACTGATACTGTCCAACTGTTACTGTACAACTGTCACTGTCCAACTGCTACTGTCCTGCTGTTACTGTATAACTGATACTGTCCAACTGTTACTGTATAGTTATATAGCTGTATAGTTGTTACTGTCCAACTGTTACTATATAATTGGTACTGTCCAACTGTTACTGTCCAGCTGTTACTGAAAATTGATACTGTCCAACTGTTACTGGTTAAGTGTTACTGTCCAACTGTTACTGTTCAACTGTTACTGTATAACTGTTGCTGTCCAACTGTTACTGGCCAACTGTTACTGTATAACTGATACTGTCCAACTGTTACTGGCCAACTGTTACTGTATAACTGATACGGTCCAACTGTTACGGTTACTGTCCAACTTTTTCTGTCCAACTATTACTGTATAACTGTTACCTTCCAGCTGTTACTGTATAACTGATACTGTCAAACTGTTAATGTATAACTGTTACTGTCCAACTGTTACTGTCCAAATGTTACTGTATAGTTATAAAGTTGTACAGTTGTTAATGTATAACTGTTACTGTCCAACTGTTACTGTACAACTGTTACTGTACAACTGTTACTGTATAACTGATACTGTCCAACTGTTACTGTCCAACTGTTACTGTTCAACTGTTACTGTTCAACTGTTACTGTCCAACTGTTACAGTTCAACTGTTACTGTATAACTGATACTGTCCAGCTGTTACTGTCCAACTGTTACTGTCCAAATGTTACTGTCCAGCTGTTACTGTATAACTGATACTGTCCAACTGATACTGGATAACTAGTACTGTCCAGCTGTTACTGTCCAATTGTTACTGTCCAACTGTTACTGTCCAACTGTTACTGTCCAACTGTTACTGTCCAATTGTTACTGTATAACTGATACTGTCCAACTGTTACTGTCCAACTGTTACTGTCCAACTGTTACTGTCCAGCTGTTACTGTCCAACTGTTACTGTCCAACTGTTACTGTGTAACTGATACTGTCCAACTGTTACTGTCCAGCTGTTACTGTATAGTTATATAGCTGTATAGTTATTACTGTCCAACTGTTACTGTATAACTGATACTGTCCAACTGTTACTGTCCAGCTGGTACTGTATAACTGATAGTGTCCAACTGTTACTGTATAACTGTTACTGTCCAACTGTTACTGTCCAGCTGTTACTCTACAGCTGTTACTCTACAGCTGTTACTGTATAACTGATAATGTCCAACTGTTACTGTACAACTGTCACTGTCCAACTGCTACTGTCCTGCTGTTACTGTATAACTGATACTGTCCAACTGTTACTGTCCAGCTGTTACTGTATAACTGTGACTGTATAACTGATACTGTCCAACTGTTACTGTCCTGCTGTTACTGTATAGTTATAAAGTTGTACAGTTGTTAATGTATAACTGTTACTGTCCAACTGGTTCTGTCCAGCTGTTACTGTCCAACTGTTACTGTATAACTGATACTGTCCAGCTGTTACTGTCCAACTGTTACTGTCCAACTGTTACTGTATAACTTATACTGTCCAACTGTTACTGTCCAGCTGTTACTGTATAACTGTTACTGTCCAGCTGTTACTGTCCAACTGTTGCTGTCCAAATGTTACTGTCCAGCTGTTACTGTATAACTGATACTGTCCAACTGTTACTGGATAACTAGTACTGTCCAGCTGTTACTGTCCAACTGTTACTGTCCAACTGTTACTGTCCAACTGTTACTGTCCAATTGTTACTGTATAACTGATACTGTCCAACTGTTACTGTCCAACTGTTACTGTCCAACTGTTACTGTCCAACTGTTGCTCTCCAACTATTACTGTATCACTGATACTGTCCAACTGTTACTGTCCAACTGTTACTGTCCAACTGTTACTCTCCAACTGTTACTCTCCAACTGTTACTGTCCAACTGTTACTGTCCAACTGTTACTGTCCAACTGTTACTGTATAACTGATACTGTCCAACTGTTACTGTATAACTGATACTGTCCAGCTGTTACTGGCCAACTGTTACTGTCCAGCTGTTACTATATAACTGATACTGTCCAACTGTTACTGTCCAGCTGTTACTGTATAACTGATATTGTCCAACTGTTACTGTATAACTGATACTGTCCAACTGTTACTGTACAACTGTCACTGTCCAACTGCTACTGTCCTGCTGTTACTGTATAACTGATACTGTCCAACTGTTACTGTCCAGCCGTTACTGGATAACTAGTACTGTCCAGCTGTTACTCTCCAACTGTTACTGTCCAACTGTTACTGTCCAACCGTTACTGTATAACTGATACTGTCCAACGGTTACTGTCTAACTGTTTCTGTCCAACTATTACTGTATAACTGTTACTGTCCAGCTGTTACTATATAACTGATACTGTCCAACTGTTACTGTCCAGCTGTTACTGTATAACTGATATTGTCCAACTGTTACTGTATAACTGATACTGTCCAACTGTTACTGTATAACTGTTACTGTCCAACTGTTACTGTCCAGCTGTTACTATACAACTGTTACTGTATAACTGATACTGTCCAACTGTTACTGTACAACTGTCACTGTCCAACTGCTACTGTCCTGCTGTTACTGTCCAGCTGTTACTGGATAACTAGTACTGTCCAGCTGTTACTGTCCAACTGTTACTATCCAACTGTTACTGTCCAATTGTTACTGTATAACTGATACTGTCCAACTGTTACTGTCCAACTGTTACTGTCCAACTGTTGCTCTCCAACTGTTACTGTATCACTGATACTGTCCAACTGTTACTGTATAACTGTTACTGTATAACTGATACTGTCCAACTGTTTCTGTCCAACTATTACTGTATAACTGTTACTGTCCAGCTGTTACTATATTGATTCCGAGATGGCATAGCAGTTCAGACGTCTTTTGTCCTCGTCTTGTCGTGTCCTGTATATATATATATTTACAACTTTTTTCACATTCATTTTATTTTTATTTTCCATCAACTCATCTTCAAAACACTCTCCTGCAACCCGCCTCACC
This sequence comes from Oncorhynchus nerka, assembly GCF_034236695.1. Lineage (NCBI taxonomy): Eukaryota > Metazoa > Chordata > Actinopteri > Salmoniformes > Salmonidae > Oncorhynchus > Oncorhynchus nerka. Next base: position 33,674,750 of record NC_088406.1, on the reverse strand, counting down.
AATTTATATTTATAAATAAGTATTATTTACCTCAAATCTGCAATCCTCCAAGAAGCTAGCCAGAAACTAGCTAGAAGCTAGCCAGGAGCTATCCAGAAGCTAGCCCAGAAGCTAACCCAGAAGCTAGTTAGCTTCTTTACTGGCAAATCGTTAGTATTCAGCTAACCACGTTTTGTGGTCATCAGCTATCCTTTAGCTCGAAAATCTATCGCCAGTTTTGTACGGCGCAACGCGGCTCGGAACGGAACGGACCAATTTTTCTCTCCATGTCCCTGGATTTCAACTGCTCTCTGGACATTCATACCCGGATCTCACAGCTAGCTAGCTGCTATCCGTGTGACTATCTGCTTTCGTCGATTCCGGAGCAAACATTGATTACTCCGGAGCTAGCCAGCTCACTCCTGAGTTCCATCAATCACTCCTGGGCTGCAGTCACCTATCCGGACCCGTTGTACTGCCTACGCGGAGCCCCACCGGGCCTTCACAACTGGACTGCCGACGTTATCTACCCGAAGTTGATCCGGCTGGCTCCTCCGTCGCGACGTTACCTGGACGCCCATCTGCGGCCTGCTAACCGTTAGCTGTCTTACCGGCTGCTCTCAGAATAGACAATCGGACAATTTATTTATTTGTATTATTATTATTATTATTATTATGTTTCTTCTTGGGCCTCTATAACTATATCTAATGTTTATTTTATTTATTATTTATTTATTTGTTGTTTATTTTTTTTGTGTGATTTGGATTAATCCCCTCTACCACACGGAACCTCACTAATCTACTGACGGAACGCAAGAGGTGGCTAACAACAGACCTCCATCCTATGCTAGCTTGCTACCGATGGCCTGGCTAGCTGTTTAAATCGCCGTGACCCCCAACCAACCTTCCACTCACTGGACCCTTTTGATCACTCGACTAAGGATGCCTCTCCTTAATGTCAATATGTCTTGTCCATTGCTGTTCTGGTTAGTGTTTATTGGCTTATTTCACTGTAGAGCCTCTAGTCCTGCTCACTATACCTTATCCAATTTATTAGTTCCACCACCCACACATGCTATGACATCTCCTGGTTTCAATTATGTTTCTAGAGACAATATCTCTCTCTTCATCACTCAATACCTAGGTTTACCTCCACTGTATTCACATCCTACCATACCTTTGTCTGTACATTATACCTTGATGCTATTTTATCGCCCCCAGACACCTCCTTTTACTCTCTGTTCCAGACGTTCTAGACGACCAATTCTTATTGCTTTTAGCCGCACCCTTATTCTTCTCCTCCTATGTTCCTCTGGTGATGTAGAGGTGAATCCAGGCCCTGCAGTGCCTAGCTCCACTCCTATTCCCCAGGCGCTCTCTTTTGATGACTTCTGTAACCGTAATAGCCTTGGTTTCATGCATGTTAACATTAGAAGCCTCCTCCCTAAGTTTGTTCTATTCACTGCTTTAGCACACTCTGCCAACCCGGATGTTCTAGCTGTGTCTGAATCCTGGCTTAGGAAGACCACCAAAAATTCCGAAATTTTAATTCCAAACTACAACATTTTCAGACAAGATAGAACTGCCAAAGGGGGCGGTGTTGCAATCTACTGCAAAGATAGCCTGCAGAGTTCTGTCCTACTATCCAGGTCTGTACCCAAACAATTTGAACTTCTACTTTTAAAAATCCACCTCTCTAAAAACAAGTCTCTCACCGTTGCCGCCTGCTATAGACCACCCTCTGCCCCCAGCTGTGCTCTGGACACCATATGTGAACTGATTGCCCCCCATCTATCTTCAGAGCTCGTGCTGCTAGGCGACCTAAACTGGAACATGCTTAACACCCCAGCCATCCTACAATCTAAACTTGATGCCCTCAATCTCACACAAATTATCAATGAACCTACCAGGTACCCCCCCAAAGCCTTGAACACGGGCACCCTCATAGATATCATCCTAACCAACTTCCCCTCTAAATACACCTCTGCTGTCTTCAACCAAGATCTCAGCGATCACTGCCTCATTGCCTGCATCCGTAATGGGTCAGCGGTCAAACGACCTCCACTCATCACGGTAAAACGCTCCCTGAAACACTTCAGCGAGCAGGCCTTTCTAATCGACTTGGCCGGGGTATCCTGGAAGGATATTGATCTCATCCCGTCAGTAGAGGATGCCTGGATATTTTTTTTAAATGCCTTCCTAACCATCTTAAATAAACATGCCCCATTCAAGAAATTTAGAACCAGGAACAGATATAGCCCATGGTTCTCCCCAGACCTGACTGCCCTTAACCAACACAAAAACATCCTATGTGTAACGGCTTTCTAATGGTGAAGGAGAGTCGGACCAAACTGCAGCGTGTCTATTTCTATTCATCTTTAATAAACAAACGTAACACACGACAAAACACTAACACTACAAAACAATAAACGAAACGAAAACCGCCTATACAAGTGTCTACTAACCTCTAACAAGGACATCAAGACACACAGGACAATCACCCACAATACAACCAAAGAATATGGCTGCCTAAATATGGTTCCCAATCAGAGACAACGGTAAACACCTGCCTCTGATTGAGAACCACTTCAGACAGACATAGACTCTCCTAGAACACCCCACTAAGCTACAATCCCACTATACACACATACCAAAATCCCAAGACAAAACACACCACAATACAAAAACTCTATGCCACACCCTGGCCTGACCCAATACATGAAGAAAACACAAAATACTTAGACCAGGGCGTGACAGAACCCCCCCCTAAGGTGCGGACTCCCGAACGCACCTCAAAACAAATAGGGAGGGTCCGGGTGGGCGTCTGTCCATGGTGGCGGTTCCGGCGCGGGACGTGGACCCCACTCAATTACTGTCTTAGTCCCTCTTCCTCGCGTCCCTGGATAGTCCACCCTCGCCGCCGACCATGGCCTAGTAGTCCTCACCCAGAACCCCACTGGACTGAGGAGCAGATCGGGACTGAAGGACAGCTCGGGACTGAGGCAGCTCGGGACTGAGGGGAAGCTCGGGATTGAGAGAAAGCTCGACAGTGAGAGAAAGCTCGGGAGTGAGAGAAAGCTCGGGAGTGAGAGAAAGCTCGAGAGTGAGAGAAAGCTCGGGAGTGAGAGAAAGCTCGAGAGTGAGAGAAAGCTCGAGAGTGAGAGAAAGCTCGAGAGTGAGAGAAAGCTCGAGAGTGAGAGAAAGCTCAGGAGTGAGAGAAAGCTCAGGAGTGAGAGAAAGCTCAGGAGTGAGAGAAAGCTCAGGAGTGAGAGAAAGCTCAGGCAGGTAGATGGATCTACCAGATCCTGGCTGGCTGGTGGTTCCGGCAGATCCTGGCAGATCCTGGCTGACTGGCAGATCCTGGCTGACTGGCGGATCCTGGCTGACAAGCGGATCTGGCAGATCCTGGCTGATCCTGGCTGACTAGCGGATCTGGCAGATCCTGGCTGACTGGCAGATCCTGGCTGACTAGCCGGTCTGGCAGATCCTGGCTGACTGGCGGATCCTGGCTGACTGGCGGATCCTGGCTGACTAGCGGATCTGGCAGATCCTGGCTGACTGGCGGATCCTGGCTGACTAGCGGATCTGGCAGATCCTGGCTGACTGGCACTTCTGGCGGATCCTGGCAGACTGGCGGATCCTTGCTGACTGGCGGATCCTGGCACACTGGCGGATCCTGGCTGAATGGCGGATCTAACTGATCCTGGCAGACTGGCAGATCCTGGCAGACTGGCGGCACTGGTGGCGCTGGGCAGACTGGCGGCGCTGGGCAGACTGGCGGCGCTGGGCAGACTGGCGGCGCTGGGCAGACTGGGAGCACTGGCGGCGCTGGGCAGACTGGGAGCACTGGCGACGCTGGGCAGACTGGCGACGCTGGGCAGACTGGCGGTGCTGGGCAGACTGGTAGCTCAGGCGGCGCTGGGCAGACTGGCGGCGCTGGGCAGACGGGTGGCTCAGACGGCGCTGGGCAGACGGGTAGCTCAGACGGCGCTGGGCAGACGGGTAGCTCAGACGGCGCTGGGCAGACGGGTAGCTCAGACGGCGCTGGGCAGACTGACAGCTCTGGATGCTTCATGCAGGCTGACAGCTCTGGCTGCGCTGAACAGAGGAGTACTGGTGCCTCTGGAATGAGGGGCTCTGGCGCCTCTGGCATGAGGGGCGGTAGCTCTGACAGCGCCGGACAGGCGGGAAGCTCCGGCAGCGGCGTCGGACAGGCGGGACGCTCCGGCAGCGGCGCCGGACAGGCGGGAGGCTCCGGCAGCGGCGCCGGACAGGCGGGAGGCTCCGGCGGGACGCTCCGGCAGCGGCGCCGGACAGGCGGGACGCTCCGGCATCGGCGCCGGACAGGCGGGAGGCTCCGGCAGCGGCGCCGGACAGGCGGGAGGCTCCGGCAGCGGCGCCGGACAGGCGGGAAGCTCCGGCAGCGCTGGACAGGCGGGACACACTGTAGGCCTGATGCGTGGTGCTGGCACTGGTGGTAATGAACCGAGGACACGCACAGGAAGCCTGGTGCGGGGAGCTGCTACCGGAGGGCTGGGGTGTGGAGGTGGTACTGGATAGACCGGACCGTGCAGGCGCACTGGAGCTCTTGAGCACCGAGCCTGCCCAACCTTACCTTGCTCGATGCCCACTCTAGCCCGGCCGATACGAGGAGCTGGAATATACCGCACCGGGCTATGCACCCGCACTGGGGACACCGTGCGCACCACTGCATAACAAGGTGCCTGCCCGGTCTCTCTAGCCCCCCGGTAACCACAGGAAGTTAGCGTAGGTCTCCTACCTAGCGTAGCCCTACCCCCTGTGAGCCTCCCCCCAAGAAATTTTTGGGGCTGATTCTCAGGCTTCCTTGCCAACCGTGTTCCCTCATATCGCCGGCTCCTCTCTCCGGCTGCCTCTGCTCTCCTCGCTGCCTCCACCTGTTCCCATGGAAGGCGATCCCTTCCCGCCAGGATCTCCTCCCATGTGTAGCAACCCTTGCCATCCAATATATCGTCCCATGTCCAATCCTCATTGCGCCGCTGTTGCTGCCTTTGCTGCTTCTCCTGTGGCTCCTGCCTGTTGACACGCTGCTTGGTCCTGTGGTGGGTGATTCTGTAACGGCTTTCTAATGGTGAAGGAGAGTCGGACCAAACTGCAGCGTGTCTATTTCTATTCATCTTTAATAAACAAACGTAACACACGACAAAACACTAACACAACAAACAATAAACGAAACGAAAACCGAAAACAGCCTATACAAGTGTCTACTAACCTCTAACAAGGACATCAAGACACACAGGACAATCACCCACAATACAACCAAAGAATATGGCTGCCTAAATATGGTTCCCAATCAGAGACAACGGTAAACACCTGCCTCTGATTGAGAACCACTTCAGACAGACATAGACTCTCCTAGAACACCCCACTAAGCTACAATCCCACTATACACACATACCAAAATCCCAAGACAAAACACACCACAATACAAAAACTCTATGCCACACCCTGGCCTGACCCAATACATGAAGAAAACACAAAATACTTAGACCAGGGCGTGACACTATGGCGTTCTGCATTAGCATCGAACAGCCCCCGTGATATGCAGCTGTTCAGGGAAGCTAGAAACCGCTATACACAGGCAGTTAGAAAAGCCAAGGCTAGCTTTTTCAAGCAGAAATTTGCATCCTGCAACACTAACTCAAAAAAGTTCTGGGACACTGTAAAGTCCATGGAGAATAAGAACACCTCCTCCCAGCTGCCCACTGCACTGAATATAGGAAACACTGTCACCACTGATAAATCCACCATAATTGAGAATTTCAATAAGCATTTTTCTACGGCTGGCCATGCTTTCCACCTGGCTACTCCTACCCCGGTCAACAGCCCAAATCCGTTCAGCTGATGTTCTGAAAGAGCTGAAAAATCTGGACCCCTACAAATCAGCCGGGCTAGACAATCTGGACCCTTTCTTTCTAAAATTATCTGCCGAAATTGTTGCCACCCCTATTACTAGCCTGTTCAACCTCTCTTTCGTGTCGTCTGAGATTTCCAAAGATTGGAAAGCAGCTGCGGTCATCCCCCTCTTCAAAGGGGGGGACACTCTTGACCCAAACTGCTATAGACCTATATCTATCCTACCATGCCTTTCTAAGGTCTTCGAAAGCCAAGTCAACAAACAGATTACCGACCATTTCGAATCTCACCATACCTTCTCTGCTATGCAATCTGGTTTCAGAGCTGGTCATGGGTGCACCTCAGCCACGCTCAAGGTCCTAAACGATATCTTAACCGCCATCGATAAGAAACATTACTGTGCAACCGTATTCATTGATCTGGCCAAGGCTTTCGACTCTGTCAATCACCACATCCTCATCGGCAGACTCGACAGCCTTGGTTTCTCAAATGATTGCCTCGCCTGGTTCACCAACTACTTCTCTGATAGATTTCAGTGTGTCAAATCGGAGGGTCTGCTGTCCGGACCTCTGGCAGTCTCTATGGGGGTGCCACAGGGTTCAATTCTTGGACCGACTCTCTTCTCTGTATACATCAATGAGGTCGCTCTTGCTGCTGGTGAGTCTCTGATCCACCTCTACGCAGACGACACCATTCTGTATACTTCCGGCCCTTCTTTGGACACTGTGTTAACAACCCTCCAGGCAAGCTTCAATGCCATACAACTCTCCTTCCGTGGCCTCCAATTGCTCTTAAATACAAGTAAAACTAAATGCATGCTCTTCAACCGATCGCTACCTGCACCTACCCGCCTGTCCAACATCACTACTCTGGACGTGGACAACTACAAATACTTAGGTGTCTGGTTAGACTGTAAACTCTCCTTCCAGACCCATATCAAACATCTCCAATCCAAAATGAAATCTAGAATTGGCTTCCTATTTCGCAACAAAGCATCCTTCACTCATGCTGCCAAACATACCCAATCCTCGGCTTTGGCGATGTCATTTACAAAATAGCCTCCAATACCCTACTCAACAAATTGGATGCAGTCTATCACAGTGCAATCCGTTTTGTCACCAAAGCCCCATACACTACCCACCATTGCGACCTGTACGCTCTCGTTGGCTGGCCCTCGCTTCATACTCGTCGCCAAACCCACTGGCTCCATGTCATCTACAAGACCCTGCTAGGTAAAGTCCCCCCTTATCTCAGCTCGCTGGTCACCATAGCATCTCCCACCTGTAGCACACGCTCCAGCAGGTATATCTCTCTAGTCACCCCCAAAACCAATTCTTTCTTTGGCCGCCTCTCCTTCCAGTTCTCTGCTGCCAATGACTGGAACGAACTATAAAAATCTCTGAAACTGGAAACACTTATCTCCCTCACTAGCTTTAAGCACCAACTGTCAGAGCATCTTACAGATTACTGCACCTGTACATAGCCCACCTAAAATTTAGCCCAAACAACTACCTCTTTCCTAACTGTATTTAATGTATTTATTTATATTGCTCCTTTGCACCCCATTTTTTAAATTTCTACTTTGCACATTCTTCCATTGCAAAACTACCATTCCAGTGTTTTACCTGCTATATTGTATTTACTTTGCCACCATGGCCTTTTTTGCCTTTACCTCCCTTCTCTCCTCATTTGCTCACATTGTATATAGACTTGTTTATACTGTATTATTGACTGTATGTTTGTTTTACTCCATGTGTAACTCTGTGTCGTTGTATCTGTCGAACTGCTTTGCTTTATCTTGGCCAGGTCGCAATTGTAAATGAGAACTTCTTCTCAACTTGCCTACCTGGTTAAATAAAGCTGAAATAAAATAAATAAAAAATATAACTGAAACTGTCCAACTATTACTGTCCAGCTGTTACTGTATAACTGATGGTGTCCAAATGTTACTGTATAACTGATACTGTATAACTGTTACTGTATAACTGATATTGTCCAGCTGTTACTGTGTAACTGTTACTGTATAACTGTTACTGTATAACTGATATTGTCCAGCTGTTACTGTGTAACTGTTACTGTATAACTGTTACTGTATAACTGATATTGTGCAGCTGTTACTGTATAACTGTTACTATGTAACTGTTACTATGTAACTGTTACTGTACAACTGTTACTGTACAACTGTTACTGTATAACTGTTACTGTATAACTGTTACTGTCCAGCTGTTACTATATAACTGAAACTGTCCAACTGTTACTGTCCAGCTGTTACTGTATAACTGATGGTGTCCAAATGTTACTGTATAACTGATACTGTCCAAGTGTTACTGTCCAGCTGTTACTGTCCAACTGTTACAGTCCAGCTGTTACTGTATAACTGATACTGTCCAGCTGTTACTGTATAACTGATACTGTCCAGCTGTTGTTGCAAAACTTGACAGAGCCAGACCACTTTACACCTGTCTGTTACGTTTTGAAAAAGTTGTAGTCTACTTTTGCTGAGATCCTATTTGTCCTGTTACAGGCATGTGGTAATGTACACGTGACTTTCCCAATATGGACTAAGGGGTTCTAAATTTAGCCTTTCCTTGACTCTCCCCTCACCTTCCCCTCCCGCCCCCAGCAGTCATGCCTTCCAGACTGAAAACAATGGACCCCCCAGGTCCCTCCCCCGGCCTCCCCCTCCCTCGACACACACTCCCTGTGCCATTATGGGACACACTGCCTCCGCCCTCGTAGGTAGTGTGTGTGTGTACGTATGTGTGTGTATGTTCTTCTGCGACTTTGTGTGTACACGTTCAGCTGTATTCCCTAGTCCTCTGGAGTCCCATAAGGAAGAGCGGAGGATTAGGCCGCTCTTCTCCACACTGCGCTCCACTGTTTCTTTAACGATGGGGACACTGCTACACAGTACAGGAAGTGACTCTGGGAGCGGCGGAAAGACATTCTCAGACGGCGGGCTGGCGGGCGGGGGCCGCGAGGTGAGGCTGACGTTATGAGGGCAGAAATACGCCATTGAGACCAAGCTTGCGACCCTTCTGAACAGGATATCAGTGCCTGTCAACGTATATTTTTCAGGCTCATCCAACTCTATCTGACCTATACTGAATGACCTGCACTTAAGCTAACCATGTCTATGCCCTAACACCTCACGCATCAGCTATCAGGTCTAACCTTGTGGTGTTTTCCTGGTGCCCTACCCAGGGCACTGTTGTGTACAGTAGCACACAAACAGGAGTCTTGGGGTGATGTGGGTTCATCCTGTTTTGGGATGCTGCTGTAACCTTAAGCAGTGTCATTTTCCTGGAGACATCTGTTATCATTGGAGATTGTGTGGCGGAAGCTTCACTGGTAGCCCTCATTAGTTCACCCTCTCCTCTCCTGTCCTCTGTCCAGACCGCTTTCCAGAGTCCGGGTACATTGCTCTTTGCTCCCACATCTCTCTCATCTCTTTCTTTATATCTCTATATATCTTTTGGTTTGCATAAGCATACTTTGGCCTGTGTTTGTGAGAAAGCTCAGAGTTAATTGTGCACAGTGTGTGTATGTGTGTCTGTGTACATGCATGAAGGTATTTGCATTTGAGAGCATAGAGGGATAGTTTTTGTGTGTGTTGTGGAGTGTGTGTGCGTCCGTATGTGTATCTGGGTCTTGTGCCCGTGTGTATATCTGTGTCCAGAATGTGTGTGTCTGTGTGTGTCCGTGTCCATCTCTGTATGGCTGGGTTCCAGTATCAGAGCTAAACCAGTGAGGGGTCTCTGTGTCTCACATCCCTCTTCAGTCAAACACAAACACACACGTCCGGCCAGCCTGGCCCACACTATCTCTTACTGCCTCCTAGTGCCAGAGGCACACACCCTCTCTCTCTCTCTCCTCTCTCCAGGCCCACTCCTTTTCTTCCCACGTTTCTCCTCCCCTCTCTCTGTCTCTCCTCTCTCCAGGCCCACTCCTTATCTTCCCACGTTCCTCCTCTCTCTCTCTCTCCACTCTCCAGGCCCACTCCTTATCTTCCCACGTTCCTCCTCTCCTCTCTCTGTCTCTCCTCTCTCCAGGCCCACTCCTTATCTTCCCAAGTTCCTCCTCTCCTCTCTCTGTCTCTCCTCTCTCCAGGCCCACTCCTTTTCTTCCCACGTTCCTCCTCTCTCTCTCTCTGTCTCTCCTCTCTCCAGGCCCACTCCTTTTCTTCCCACGTTCCTCCTCTCTCTGTCTCTCTCTCTCTCCAGGCCCACTCCTTATCTTCCCACGTTCCTCCTCTCCTCTCTCTGTCTCTCCTCTCTCCAGGCCCACTCCTTTTCTTCCCACGTTCCTCCTCTCTCTCTCTCTGTCTCTCCTCTCTCCAGGCCCACTCCTTATCTTCCCACGTTCCTCCTCTCCTCTCTCTGTCTCTCCTCTCTCCAGGCCCACTCCTTATCTTCCCACGTTCCTCCTCTCCTCTCTCTGTCTCTCCTCTCTCCAGGCCCACTCCTTTTCTTCCCACGTTCCTCCTCTCCTCTCTCTGTCTCTCCTCTCTCCAGGCCCACTCCTTTTCTTCCCACGTTCCTCCTCTCCTCTCTCTCTCTCTGTCTCTCCTCTCTCCAGGCCCACTCCTTATCTTCCCACGTTCCTCCTCTCTCTCTCTCCTCTCTCCAGGCCCACTCCTTATCTTCCCACGTTCCTCCTCTCCTCTCTCTCTCTCTCTCTCTCTCTCCAGGCCCACTCCTTATCTTCCCCGTTCCTCCCTCCTCTCCTCTCTCTCTGTCTCTCCTCCAGGCCCACTCCTTATCTTCCGTTCACGTTCCTCTCTCTCTCTCTCCTCTCTCCAGGCCCACTCCTTATCTTCCCACGTTCCTCCTCTCCTCTCTCTCTGTCTCTCCTCTCTCCAGGCCCACTCCTTATCTTCCCACGTTCCTCCTCTCCTCTCTCTCTCTCTCCAGGCCCCCTCTTCTCCATTCCTCCTCTCTCTCTCTCTCTCTCCTCCTTTTCTTCCCCGTTCCTCCTTATCTTCCCAGGCCCCTCCTTATCTTCCCACGTTCCTCCTCTCTGTCTCTGTCTCTCTCTCTCCAGGCCCACTCCTTTTCTTCCACGTTCCTCCTTCCTCTCTCTCTCCTCTCTCTGTCTCTCCTCTCTCCAGGCCCACTACTTATCTTCCCACGTTCCTCCTCTCTCTCTCTCCTCTCTCCAGGCCCACTCCTTTTCTTCCCACGTTCCTCCTCTCTCTGTCTCTCCTCTCTCCAGGCCCACTCCTTATCTTCCCACGTTCCTCCTCTCTCTCTCTCTCCTCTCTCCAGGCCCACTCCTTATCTTCCCACGTTCCTCCTCTCTCTCTCCTCTCTCCAGGCCCACTCCTTATCTTCCCACGTTCCTCCTCTCCTCTCTCTCTCTCTCCTCTCTCCAGGCCCACTCCTTATCTTCCCACGTTCCTCCTCCCCTCTCTCTGTCTTTCCTCTCTCCAGGCCCACTCCTTATCTTCCCACGTTTCTCCTCTCCTCTCTCTGTCTCTCCTCTCTCCAGGCCCACTCCTTATCTTCCCACGTTCCTCCTCTCCTCTCTCTGTCTCTCCTTTCTCTGCTGTGTTTTCCTATTTCCCCCCTCCAGTTCAGAACCTCTTGTACATCTCATTGTCTCCCTGCTCTTCATCTTTCTCCACTTCCTGTGTCCTGCTCCTTGTGCCCCCTACACCCTTTCCTCCTTCCTCCCCCGTTTCTCCCTCTCTCTCTCTCTTCTCGCGACGTGACTTTTAGCACAGACAGTGGGGCCACTGCCAGCAAACTGGGGCAGGAGGCTGGAGCTGAGATGCACATACACACACACACACACACACATACACACACTCCCCGAAATACACAAGGAACTTCGGTTCACACCAATGCCTAGTACACTTTATCTTTGTCCCTTGCAAATTTCCTTTCACATCAGGGGTCACAGATTTCCTATGAGCTCACTATTTGGGTTGTAACATTATATAAGATGTTATAAGTATATACATCTACAATTATACAGTAAGTATATAGTAATGTTCATAGTATTACGTTTCCCCAAGTGATGACAATATGTGAGGAAGAGGCTCTGCGCCGTCATCGCACTGTGACAGCAATGCTGTTGAAACTCTGTCCTAACTCAAAGTTGATTTGAGCTAGATTCCTTTATGCTGGGTAAACTATGAATGTTTTCAGCCTGACTTTACTGTTTTAAATGTTTTAAATGTTTGTGATTTTCACTGTAATTTTCTTGGGAAAACGGATTCCTTCACCTGGAGCTAAAAATAAATGACAAACTAAAAACGGTGTTGTCCTGCACTTCTCTGATCACCCCACTAGGCCCTGAACATTCTACTTCAAGTCTCACAATAGACATTAATGGGAAAAGGAAATCAAGTTCACAGTCACTCCCATCTTTATTCTTTAACCAACGTTTGCCTTGTCCCTGTTACGTGGATTGGAACAGGGAAACCCAAGAGCAGACTCAGATGAGGAGACTGGGATGAAGTAACCAAGGTATTTATTGAAACACAGGGGGGAGATGGAGTGCTGGACAGAGGAAGCTCGGGCGGGTTGCAGGAAACCAGGTGCGGAGGCTGAGGCTGGAGGGAGAGGGGTTGGGACAGGGTAAGCAGGTCCGGAGGGGAATCCAAGGGAGTAGTAGAATGGGGAATCCAGGGCAGAGTAGCGGGATGAGGAGACGTTGGACTGGAGACAGGGACCAGAGTCAGAGCGGGCAGAATGAGCAGAGATTACAATCTCGTAGTGTGGAAGTGGCAGGACTGAGTATTTGTAGAGGTCTTGATTATGGAACAGGTTGCAGCTGGTGGAGATCTGCTCAGACTCTAGCACACCTATCACAGTCACACACACAGAGAGAGAGGGAGAGGGAGAGGGAGAGGGCACTGGGGGAGTTGTGGTAGGTCAAGGAGACACAGGATGAGCAGTAGAGGGTGTGGCAGGAGTAGATGTAACAGTCCCACTCTCAGCCTGATCTACATTCTCAACACACAGCAGAACAGCCAAACATCCACTCTTGGCTGGTTATCTGGTTAGTCAGAACAGTTGACCAAGTATGTGTAGCTACCTGCTGAGTAGTCATCACTATCAGGGGCTTTGGAACCCTGGCTATGTACTGTAGCTGGAGATTATCTGTTGTTCAAATTGAAAGCTCTGTTGAGCAAGACTGGGCCATGTGATCCTGGGAACGAGAGTCTTGGTGTGCCCAGAGAGAGAGAGGGAATAAGTGAGAGCGCGATAGAGAGAGGGAGGGAATGTATGTATGTGTATATACATACAGTGGGGAGATTTGATACACTGCCGTATTTGCAGGTTTTCCTACTTACAAAGCATGTAGAGGTCTGTAATTTTATCATAGGTACACTTCAACTGTGAGAGACGGAATCTAAAACAAAAATCCAGAAAATCACATTGTATGATTTTTAAGTAATTAATTTGCATTTTGTTGCATTACATAAGTATTTGAACCCCTACCAACCAGTAAGAATTCCGGCTCTCACAGATCTGTTAGTTTTTCTTTAAGAAGCCCTCCTGTTCTCCACTCATTACCTGTATTAATTGCACCTGTTTGAACTCGTTACCTGTATAAAAGACACCCGTCCACACACTCAATCAAACAGACTCCAACCTCTCCACAATGGCCAAAACCAGACAGCTGTGTAAGGACATCAGGGATAAAATTGTAGACCTGCACAAGGCTGGGATGGGCTACAGGACAATAGGCAAGCAGCTTGGTGAGAAGGCAACAACTGTTGGTGCAATTATTAGAAAATGGATGAAGTTCAAGATGCAAGATCTCACCTCGTGGGGCATCAATGATCATGAGGAAGGTGAGGGATTAGCCCAGAACTACACGGCAGGACCTGGTCAATGACCTGAAGAGAGCTGGGACCACAGTCTCAAAGAAAACCATTAGTAACACACTACACTGTCATGGATTAAAATCCTGCAGCGCATGGAAGGTCCCCCTGCTCAAGCCAGTGCATGTCCAGGCCCGTCTGAAGTTTGCCAATGACCATCTGGACGATCCAGAGGAGGAATGGGAGAAGGTCATGTGGTCTGATGAGACAAAAATAGAGCTTTTTGGTCTAAACTCCACTCGCCGTGTTTGGAGGAAGAAGAAGGATGAGTACAACCCCAAGAACACCATCCCAACCGTGAAGCATGGAGGTGGAAACATCATTCGTTGGGGATGCTTTTCTGAAAAGGGAACAGGACGACTGCACCGTATTGAGGGGAGGATGGATGGGGCCATGGAGTGGCCTAGCCAGTCTCCAGACCTGAACCCAATAGAAAATCTTTGGATGGAGCTGAAAGTCCGTATTGCCCAGCGACAGCCCCAAAACCTGAAGGATCTGGAGAGGGTCTGTATGGAGGAGTGGGCAAAAATCCATCCTGCATTGTGTGCAAACCTGGTCAAGAACTACAGGAAACATATGATCTCTGTAATTGCAAACAAAGGTTTCTGTACCAAATATTAAGTTCTGATTTTCTGATGTATCAAATACTTATGTCATGCAATAAAATGCAAATCAATTACTTAAAAATCATACAATGTGATTTTCTGGATTTTTGTTTTAGATTCCGTCTCTCACAGTTGAAGTGTACCTGTGATAAAAATGACAGATCTCTACATGCTTTGTAAGTAGGAAAACTTGGAAAATCGGCAGTGTATCAAATACTTGTTCTCCCAACTGTACATACATACATACATACATACATACATACATACATACATACATACATACATACATACATACATACATACATACATACATACATACATACATACATACATACATACATACAGTGTAACGGTCGTCGTATGAAGGAGAAGAGGAGGACCAATGTGCAGCATGGTATGTGTCCATATTTAATAGAACAAACTGAACATGACAAAATACAAAATAACAAAGTGAAATAACAAACCGAAACAGTTCCGTGTGGAACACACAGACACAGGAAACAATCACCCACAACTCAAAAGTGAAACCAGGCTATCTAAGTATGGTTCTCAATCAGGGACAACGATTGACAGCTGCCTGAGAACCATACCAGGCCAAACACAGAATCCCAAATTATAGAAAAAGGAACATAGACTGCCCACCCCAACTCACGCCCTGACCATACTAAAAAAAAGACAAAACAAAGGAACTAAGGTCAGAACGTGACATACAGTACCAGTCAAAAGTTTGGACACACCTACTCATTCAAGGGTTTTTCTTTATTTTCACTATTTCTACATTGTAGAATAATTGTGAAAACATCAAAACTATGAAATAACACATTTTATAAATGAGATTCTTCAAAGTAGCCACCCTTTGCCTTGATGATAGCTTTGCACACTCTTGACATTCTCTCAACCAGCTTCACCTGCAATGCTTTTCATCCTATTCCCCATATAGTGCATAGGGCCCATAGGGCTGTGGTCAAAGACAGACAGAAAGGAGTATGGAGGGGCATCACCAAGCCAAGGAGATGTACTCACTGAGTCATACCACTCCGGTGTGTGGGTGTGCGTATTTGTTTGTGTGCAGGAATTTGTGCATTTGTGTGTGTGTTATCAGAGGGTAGTGGTGGATAGAGCAACATGCTCCCAGAGGAACATGCTTACACCCATCCTCCATCCCCGTTCACAACGCCCTAGCAAAACTGAAACCTTCTTGATGGTAACAGGGCTCACTGTTGCCCCTCGTGGTCAGTTACCACGTCATCTCCCGACGTCCACAGGCATGGATGGATGTCGAATACTGACTTGTATCATGGGTGACCTGGCTGGGATGGAGTGGACCTGGGACTATCACCTGGCTGGGATGGAGTGGACCTGGGACTATCACCTGGCTGGGATGGAGTGGACCTGGGACTATCACCTGGCTGGGATGGAGTGGACCTGGGACTATCACCTGGCTGGGATGGAGTGGACCTGGGACTATCACCTGGCTGGGATGGAGTGGACCTGGGACTATCACCTGGCTGGGATGGAGTGGACCTGGGACTATCACCTGGCTGGATGGAGTGGACCTGGGACTATCACCTGGCTGTGTTTATAGCCAGTCCAAACACAGGCCAGCCACTGATGCAATCTACGGCTGTATGACACACTTAGTCTTTTGAACTTTCCTCTTGCTGACACGTGCTCAAGTACAGCACACTCACCCATCCAATGCAGCATTCACATACAGTACAGTACTTGGGATAATTCATTTTTCTCAATAACAAAAATCTTGAGTCTCAAACTCTGAGGAGGCTGAGGACACTATGACCACACACACACACACACACACACACACACACACACACACACACACACACACACACACACACACACACACACACACACACACACACACACACAGACACACAGAAGCAAGAAACAACACCCTTGGTTTGCTTCTCACTACATCTACAGCACCCAATGCTAAAACAAAGTCTAGTGGAATGAAAGTGAGAGTAATTTATGGACCCTGTCAAACTGTACAGAATATTAATGGACTGCTTTTAAGGATGTAACTTAATATTCTGCAGAGGTAACTGACACCCCGCTCTCAATGCTTCATTACCTTTTTGTACTCAGTCCACCAACCACCAACCCTTTCCAACACACACATACACACCCATGCATGCACGCCTCAAACACACACATAGGCACACAAACACACACTAGCACATTCACACACACTCACACACGCACGAACACACACAGACACACACAGACAGACACACACTCACACAGGTGCCTGTTGCCTGTCCAGTCCAGACCCAGCCCACGCTTGACATCACCGCATCAAACAACAGCATCAAAGCATCAACCACTGCTCCAACTGATAGTCACTCCCTCTCACTGACACATGCCAACAATCACACATCAACTAGCACTCTAATATTCATCAACAGTCGCACAAGCAAACACATACTCATTTTGCATATGATAATGTACTTTTACTCACACAAACACACAGTCACACACACACACATACAGTACCCTACCAAAGTTTGGACACACATACTCATTCAAGGGTTTTTCTTTATTTTTACTATTTTCTACATTGTAGAATAATAGTGAAGACATCAAAACTATGAAATAACACATATGGAATCATGTAGTAACCAAAAATATGTTAAAGAAATCAAAGATTCTTGAAAGTATCAAAGATTCTTTGCCTTGATGACAACTTTGCACACTCTTGGCATTCTCTCAACCAGCTTCACCTGAAATACTTTTCCAACAGTCTTGAAGGAGTTCCCATATATGCTGAGCACTTGTTGGCTGCTTTTACTTCACTCTGCAGTCCAACTCATCCCAAACCATCTCAATTGGGTTGAGGTCGGGTGATTGTGGAGGTCAGGTCATCTGATGCAGCACTCTATCACTCTCCTTCTTGGTCAAATAGTCCTTAAACAGCCTGGAGGTGTGTTGGGTCATTGTCCTGTTGAAAAACAAATGATAGTCCCACTAAGCGAAAACCAGATGAGGTGGCGTATCGCTGTAGAATGCTGTGGTAGCCATGCTGGTTAAGTGTGCCTTGAATTCTAAATAAATCACAGAATGTGTCACCAGCAAACATCCCCCACACCATCACACCTCCTCCTCCATGCTTCACGGTGGGAACCACACATGTGGAAGATCATTTGTTCACCTACTTTACGTCTCACAAAGACACGGCTGTTGGAACCAAAAATCACAAATGTGGACACATCAGACCAAATGACAGATTTCCACCGGTCTAATGTCCGTTACTCGTGTTTATTGGCCAAAGCAAGTCTCTTCTTATTATTGGTATCCTTTAGTAGTGGTTTCTTTGCAGTAATTTGACCATGAAGGCCTGAGTCTCCTCTAAACAGTTGATGTTGAGATGTGTCTGTTACTTGAACTCTGTGAAGCATTTATTTAGGCTGCGATTTCTGAGGCTGGTAACTCTAATGAACTTATCCTCTGCAGAATGGGTCTTCCTTTCCTGTGGCAGTCCTCGCGAGAGCCAGTTTCATCATAGCTCTTGATGGTTTTTATAACTGCATTTGAAGAAACTTTCAAAGTTCATGAAATTTTACAGATTGACTAACCTTCATGTCTTAAAGTAATGATGGACGGTCGTTTCTCTTTGCTTATTTGAGCTGTTCTTGCCATAATATGGACTTGGTCTTTTACCAAATAGGGCTATCTTCTGTATACCAGCACTACATTGTCACAATACAACTGATTGGCTCAAATGTATTAAGAAATGTATTAAAATTCCACATATGAACTTTTAACAAGGCACACCTGTTAATTGAAATGCATTTGAGGTGACTACCTCGAAGCTGGTTGAGAGAATGCCAAGAGTGTGCAAAGTTGTCATCAAGGCAAAGGGTGGCTACTTTGAAGAATCTCAAATATAAAATATATTTTGATATGTTTAACACTTTTTTGGTTACTACATGAATCCTTATGAGTTATTTCATAGTTTTGATGTCTTCACAGTTATTCTACAATGTAGAAAATAGTGAAAACAAAGAAAAACCCTGGAATGAGTAGGTGTGTCCTCACACCTCATGATATGTACTGTACACACACATATGCTGGAAAACGCACACACACAACACACACACACACACACACACACACACACACACACACACACACACACATACACACACACACACACACGCACACACACACGCACATTCACTGAAACACACACACCACTCCTCTGTCAGCATGGTAATTGGTTTGCATGCCAGCACATTAGCTTTCAGATCATCCTGTCCCCCTGTAGGCATGTAAAGTCTCTCTCTCCTTAATTCTACCTCTTTCTTGTTCTCTCTCTCTCTTCCTCTCTCTTCCTCTCCACCTCTCATCCTCTCCTCCTCTTCACTGATAGATAGACATCTCCTTATTATCCACATGTGAATGAATGTGTTTGTTCTGACCCTGCCTCTCTGCCTGCCATGCCTCTGTTCTGTTCTGAGCTCCAGAGCTCAGCCAGCCAGCCACACAGTCAGCAAGCCTCCCAGCCAGCCAGCCAGCCAGTCAGCCAGTCAGCCACGCAGTCTTCCCCTGCCCCCCCCCCCCAGGCCACGGGGGCTCCGTCTGGACTTGTCAGGCCTCCGCTGTGCTGGATGTGCCCATTCTGACTGTCAAAGGCCCCTGTTTACCCTGTGCTTCCCCACAGCTTCCAGCATCCATACATTACTTATTCATTATCCTGAGCTGCTTAGAATGTAGTACAACTAGCAGTTCCATGGAGGCTGGTACACGTGTATACGTGCTTTGTTATTACAGAACATATTTTTGTCTGCAATTAAGTTGTAGATTGTAGTGGGTGGTGGGATGTGAAGGTGTTGTTCTGTGTGGGTAAGGGTGGGCAGGTGTGCGGGACAAGAGGCATTGTGGTCGTATTTGTGTGCGTCTTCATCTCTTTGTGTGTATGTGTTTTGTGCGTGTGTGTGTTCATGTGTGTATATGTGTGCTTACAGCAAGCTGAGAGGAACAGGATGGGTGGTCCTGTCAAGGCAGGTGCCCACATTTGAGTCAATCATAGGGCAGGAAATTGAAATGGCACTCTGTCACACACACACACACACACACACACACACACACACACACACACACACACACACACACACACACACACACACACACACACACACTTGAAAATAATGCATTTATTAATTGCATTGTGGTGTTGTAGGCTAGTCTAGATAATTGTGTTGTCCATAAACAAGATCAATAGTGGAGCTTTTTAAGCTGTGTGTCTCATGTATTTTCTGTTCTTTCGTGAGCAATGACATACCTGGCCTCTCCGCTGCCTATCAGCTATTACTCTATGTTCATGTGCATTTATATAGAAACTTGGAGCAGCTTTGAATGGTTAACCTATTGCACATTGGGACAAATTATCTACCTACCACTGTTGTCACTATGAATGGTGGATATGCACCATTCAAAGCATTAGGAACACCTTCTTAAGATTAAGTTGTACACCCTTTTTCCCTCAGAACAGTCTCAATTCGTCGGGGCATGGAATATACAAGGTGTCGAAAGTGTTCCACAGGGATGCTGGCCCATGTTGACTCCAATGCTTCCCACAGTTGTGTCAAGTTGGCTGGATGTCCTTTGGGTGGTGGATCATTCTTGATACACACTGTTGACCTTGAAAAACCCAGCAGCATTGCAGTTCTTGACACACTCAAACCAGTGTGCCTGGAACTTACTACCATACCCTTAATAATCCTTCTTCAACCTGTCTCTTCCTCTTCATCTGCACTGATTGAAGGGGATTTAATATGTGACATCAATAAGGGATCATAGCTTTCACCTGGATTCACTTGATCAGTTGGTCCTGATGTATGGCAGTATAGACAGTTAGACTGGTAGTCTATAGTAAGCATGCAGAAAAGCATAGTGCATAAGGGAAGTAGGCACATGAAAGCCGATGAGGAAATGTGGCTATATGGAAGAAATTATATAGTAAAACCTGCAAAATGGCGAATGTAAACCATCCTCTGTGCCCAATAAAAAGCCAAACAACACTCCCCAAAGCCCCAAAAAATGGTACAA
The DNA here is from genome assembly GCF_034236695.1 of Oncorhynchus nerka. Lineage (NCBI taxonomy): Eukaryota > Metazoa > Chordata > Actinopteri > Salmoniformes > Salmonidae > Oncorhynchus > Oncorhynchus nerka. The sequence continues at coordinate 33,654,362 of NC_088406.1, read as the reverse complement.
CCCTCCCCTATTTTGGTCAGTGGAGGGTGATGGTGCTGGTAGGTCAAAGTTTAATTAATGCTGGTAGGTCAAAGATTAATTCATGTATGCCTAAATTCAGGTATAGATATCACTTACCCTATCATTTCTTGACCAGTTTATAGGCAAGTTTGTAGCCAGTTTGTAGGCAAGTTCTCTGCATTTGAGGCTAATAATGTGCCAGTTTGTAGGCAAGTTCTCTGCATTTGAGGCTACTAATGTGCCAGTTTGTAGGTAAGTTCTCTGCATTTGAGGCTACTAATGTGCCAGTTTGTAGGCAAGTTCTCTGCATTTGAGGCTAATAATGTGCCAGTTTGTAGGCAAGTTATCTGCATTTGAGGCTAATAATGTGCCAGTTTGTAGGCAAGTTCTCTGCATTTGAGGCTACTAATGTGCCAGTTTGTAGGTAAGTTCTCTGCATTTGAGGCTACTAATGTGCCAGTTTGTAGGCAAGTTCTCTGCATTTGAGGCTACTAATGTGCCAGTTTGTAGGCAAGTTCTCTGCATTTGAGGCTACTAATGTGCCGGTTTGTAGGCAAGTTTTCTGCATTTGAGGCTAATAATGTGCCCGTTTGTAGGCAAGTTCTCTGCATTTGAGGCTACTAATGTGCCAGTTTGTAGGCAAGTTATCTGCATTTGAGACTACTAATGTGACAGTTTGTAGGCAAGTTCTCTGCATTTGAGGCTACTAATGTGCCAGTTTGTAGGCAAGTTCTCTGCATTTGAGGCTACTAATGTGCCGGTATGTAGACAAGTTCTCTGCATTTGCGGCTACTAATGTGCCAGTTTGTAGGCAAGTTCTCTGCATTTGAGGCTACTAAATGTGCCAGTTTGTAGGTAAGTTCTCTGCATTTTTGGCTACTAATGTACCAGTTGTAGGCAAGTTCTCTGCATGTGAGGCTCTGCATTTGAGGCTACTAATGTGCCAGTTTGTATGCAAATTCTCTGCATTTGAGGCTACTAATGTGCCAGTTTGTAGGCAAGTTCTCTGCATTTGAGGCTAATAATGTGCCAGTTTGTAGGCAAGTTCTCTGCATTTGAGGCTACTAATGTGCCAGTTTGTAGGTAAGTTCTCTGCATTTGAGGCTACTAATGTGCCAGTTTGTAGGCAAGTTCTCTGCATTTGAGGCTACTAATGTGCCAGTTTGTAGGCAAGTTCTCTGCATTTGAGGCTACTAATGTGCCGGTTTGTAGGCAAGTTTTCTGCATTTGAGGCTAATAATGTGCCCGTTTGTAGGCAAGTTCTCTGCATTTGAGGCTACTAATGTGCCAGTTTGTAGGCAAGTTCTCTGCATTTGAGGCTACTAATGTGCCGGTATGTAGACAAGTTCTCTGCATTTGCGGCTACTAATGTGCCAGTTTGTAGGCAAGTTCTCTGCATTTGAGGCTACTAAATGTGCCAGTTTGTAGGTAAGTTCTCTGCATTTGAGGCTACTAATGTACCAGTTGTAGGCAAGTTCTCTGCATGTGAGGCTCTGCATTTGAGGCTACTAATGTGCCAGTTTGTAGGCAAATTCTCTGCATTTGAGGCTACTAATGTGCCAGTTTGTAGGCAAGTTCTCTGCATTTGAGGCTACTAATGTGCCAGTTTGTAGGCAAGTTCTCTGCATTTGAGGCTACTAATGTGCCAGTTTGTAGGCAAGTTCTCTGCATTTGAGGCTACTAAGCCCATGAAACTAGTCTGCGAGATTCTTGACATGTTTATCAAGCTCAGACTCCATGTCATGAGATGAAACGTTGTGTGTATCTGCTACTCTGTCATAGTCTGTCTTTCACACAGGTACGTGTGTGTTTTATTTCTTGTCATTGCTTAACACCCAGGCAGTCCTACAATGTAAGCTAGATGCCCTCAATCTCACTCAAATCATCAAGGAACCAACCAGGTACAACCCTAACTCTGTAAACAAGGGCACCCTCATAGACGTCATCCTGACCAACTGGCCCTCCAAATACACCTCCTCCACCTCTTCAACCAGGATCTCAGCGATCACTGCCTCATTGCCTGTATCCGCCACGGAGCCGCAGTCAAACGACCACCCCTCATCACTGTCAAACGCTCCCTAAAACACTTCTGTGAGCAGGCCTTTCTAATTGACCTGGCCCGGGTATCCTGGAAGGACATTGACCTCATCCCGTCAGTTGAGGATGCCTGGTCATTCTTTAAAAGTAACTTCCTCACCATTTTAGATAAGCATGCTCCGTTCAAAAAATGCAGAACCAAGAACAGATACAGCCCTTGGTTCACTCCAGACCTGACTGCCCTCGACCAGCACAAAAACATCCTGTGGCGGACTGCAATAGCATCGAATAGCCCCCGTGATATGCAACTGTTCAGGGAAGTCAGGAACCAATACACGCAGTCAGCTAAGGCCGGCTTCTTCAGGCAGAAGTTTGCATCCTGTAGCTCCAACTCCAAAAAGTTCTGGGACACTGTGAAGTCCATGGAGAACAAGAGCACCTCCTCCCAGCTGCCCACTGCACTGAGGCTAGGTAACACGGTCTCCACCGATAAATCCATGATTATCGAAAGCTTCAATAAGCACTTCTCAATGGCTGGCCATGCCTTCCACCTGGCTACTCCAACCTCGGCCAACAGCTCCCCCCCCCCCCCCCCGCAGCTCCTCGCCCAAGCCTCTCCAGGTTCTCCTTTACCCAAATCCAGATAGCAGATGTTCTGAAAGAGCTGCAAAACCTAGACCCGTACAAATCAGCTGGGCTTGACAATCTGGACCCTCTATTTCTGAAACTATCTGCCGCCATTGTCGCAACCCCTATTACCAGCCTGTTCAACCTCTCTTTCATATCGTCTGAGATCCCCAAGGATTGGAAAGCTGCCGCAGTCATCCCCCTCTTCAAAGGGGGAGACACCCTGGACCCAAACTGCTATAGACCTATATCCATCCTGCCCTGCCTATCTAAGGTCTTCGAAAGCCAAGTCAACAAACAGGTCACTGACCATCTCGAATCCCACCGTACCTTATCCGCTGTGCAATCTGGTTTCCGATCCGGTCACGGGTGCACCTCAGCCACGCTCAAGGTACTAAACGATATCATAACCGCCATCGATAAAAGACAGTACTGTGCAGCCGTCTTCATCGACCTCGCCAAGGCTTTCGACTTTGTCAATCACCATATTCTTATCGGCAGACTCAATAGCCTCAGTTTTTCGGATGACTGCCTTGCCTGGTTCACCAATTACTTTGCAGACAGAGTTCAGTGTGTCAAATCGGAGGGCATGCTGTCCGGTCCTCTGGCAGTCTCTATGGGGGTGCCACAGGGTTCAATTCTCGGGCCGACTCTTTTCTCTGTATATATCAATGATGTTGCTCTTGCTGCGGACGATTCCCTGATCCACCTCTACGCAGACGACACCATTCTATATACTTTCGGCCCGTCATTGGACACTGTGCTATCTAACCTCCAAACGAGCTTCAATGCCATACAGCACTCCTTCCGTGGCCTCCAACTGCTCTTAAACGCGAGTAAAACCAAATGCATGCTTTTCAACCGATCGCTGCCTGCACCCGCATGCCCGACTAGCATCACCACCCTGGATGGTTTCGACCTCGAATATGTGGACATCTATAAGTACCTAGGTGTCTGGCTAGACTGCAAACTCTCCTTCCAGACTCACATCAAACATCTCCAATCGAAAATCAAATCAAGAGTCGGCTTTCTATTCCGCAACAAAGCCTCCTTCACTCATGCCGCCAAGCTTACCCTAGTAAAACTGACTATCCTACCGATCCTCGACTTCGGCGATGTCATCTACAAAATGGCTTCCAACACTCTACTCAGCAAACTGGATGCAGTCTATCACAGTGCCATCCGTTTTGTCACCAAAGCACCTTATACCACCCACCACTGCGACTTGTATGCTCTAGTCGGCTGGCCCTCGCTACATATTCGTCGCCAGACCCACTGGCTCCAGGTCATCTACAAGTCCATGCTAGGTAAAGCTCCGCCTTATCTCAGTTCACTGGTCACGATGGCAACACCCATCCGTAGCACGCGCTCCAGCAGGTGTATCTCACTGATCATCCCTAAAGCCAACACCTCATTTGGCCGCCTTTCGTTCCAGTACTCTGCTGCCTGTGACTGGAACGAACTGCAAAAATCGCTGAAGTTGGAGACTTTTATCTCCCTCACCAACTTCAAACATCAGCTATCTGAGCAGCTAACCGATCGCTGCAGCTGTACATAGTCTATTGGTAAATAGCCCACCCATTTTCACCTACCTCATTCCCATACTGTTTTTATACTGTTTTTTTATTTATTTACTTTTCTGCTCTTTTGCACACCAATATCTCTACCTGTACATGACCATCTGATCATTTATCACTCCAGTGTTAATCTGCAAAATTGTATTATTCGCCTACCTCCTCATGCCTTTTGCACACATTGTATATAGACTGCCCATTTTTTTTTTCTACTGTGTTATTGACTTGTTAATTGTTTACTCCATGTGTAACTCTGTGTTTTCTGTTCACACTGCTATGCTTTATCTTGGCCAGGTCGCAGTTTCAAATGAGAACTTGTTCTCAACTAGCCTACCTGGTTAAATAAAGGTGAAATAAAAAAATAAAAAATAAAAATTGTACCTCTTCAGTGTCATTCAGTCTAGTTTTTCCTCCCTTGCTGCTGTTCTAATGAACTTCTTCCCTTCTCTCACTTCTCTCATTTCCTGGTGGCTCTCTCAAGAACCTCAAGGGCGGCTAGACCTCTGATTGTTTTCCTCTATCCTACACTCTTAATAAAAGTGCTATCTAGAACCTAAAAGTGTTTTTAGGCTGTTCCTATAGGAGAACCCTTTGAAGAACCTGTTTTGGTTCCATGTAAAAACTTTTCCTCAGAGGGTTCTACATGGAACCAAAAATGGTTCTACCTGGAACTAAAAAGGGTTCTACCTGGAACCAAATGGTTTTTTTCCTATGGGGACAGCCATATAACCCTTTTGGAACCCTTTTTCTGAGAGTGTATACACGGGGCATGATGATATCTGCCCTGTAACAACACACTATCTTGAGTTCATATGCACATGACACACTGCGAAAAAACACTACCCATATTATGCATAAAACTGACCAAATGTTATCATTTGTATGGGGTATGGTGGCAATTGGCTCAAGTTACCCCAAGGCTAACATTGGAGTAACAACAAGCTACTTTGATGCTAGGGGTAGGACCTCATATTGTATCTTACAGAGACCCCAACTGGTGTATAAAACAATCTTAAAACAATCTACTTTGGGTTAGATACAAGCATCATGACACATATAACACAATAAATTCATTTGAATGTACAACTTTTTCCATGATCTCTTCTTAGATATTTTGGTCATGTGATTACTTTTGTGTATGGTTTCCTAGAAACAAGAGGTGGCTCAACTAAACTTTTGGCTCAACTTACCCCACTTTCCCCTACATGTCTGACTAGTGGAGTAGCCATTTTACCAATATGCTGCATTATGTTTAATCAATCATCTTTCAATAGAAAGTCTCTCATGTCCAACCAATGTACCATTGTTCGCTCTGTTATGTGGCACGTGCAGCTGCTGTTGTTGTACTAATCTGCAGTCTGCAACCCCTCTACCTTCCACAGCAGGTGAACTAGGTGAGGGTGGGAGGTGGGGTAGTAACTTCTTTAACACGTTACCCAAGTTAAGGTTACAAATACTTAGCTGGAGAGCTCGGCTGCACTATATCTCAGCCTTTTTCTACTTGTCAAAAGCAGGAGCAGTCATAACAGCAGAGGATCAGCAGGGAGTTGGGTTGGGAAAGGAATTCACAGAAACACAGAGAGAGGAGTACCATATGTGGGTGAGAACCATGTTCTCATACAAGATGTTTTCCTTTTGTTCAGCTGCACAACCACACCTTAAATGAGGAGAGGGAGCAAGGGAACGCACTGGACAGGGTGGAGGAGAAGAGGGGAGGACGAGAGGAGGGGGATCATTGAATAGCTGGGCATAATGTGCTCTGGGCAGTCCCAGACCCAGCTGTTTTCCATTCTGTGGAAGTCCAAGGAGTGAAAGAGGGAGTGGGAGAGAGGGATAGAGGGAGAGAAGGGTTGTGTAGACAGGGAGAGGAAGAGAGGGGAAGAGAAATACAGGGAGAGACTCATGTGGTGAAGAACATGAGGGTTGGGTATGACAGAGATCAGAAGAGCAGTACCTTCTTAACAGCTCTGCCCCTCAACAGACACCCACACATACACATGCTAGCTCCCTCTATAGGCTAAAGTGGTGTGTGTTGGTTTGGGGAGGGGAAGCTAAATGCTGAGCAGACAGACAGTGTGTGTATTTCTATATCTTCTGTCCTGACTCTGGCAAGGCCCCTGCCCCTAAGGATGAGACAGCAGACAACACCCTTGGCCTTCTCATCCAGTCCCCCCTCACCCCCGAATTCCTCCCCTCATCTCGGTCCACCGACTCCTTCCCCTCACTTCAGTTCCCTGCCTCCCTCCCATACTTCTCCAGGGTTCATCGCCCAATTCCAGACGCCACACACAACCAGGCCTGCATACTGTCCACACGCACACACACACAGATAAGACCACTCCCATCCCTAGATGTCATTTTTCTGGAAGACTACTGGTATGCCTATGCAGAATGCAGAATGGTGGTACACTCAGTACCTAGGGCCATGCTGATATGACCATCTGAAATGGGGAGTTACCTTCGGCTGTTGTTGATTGAGGGCAGACCTTGGCAATGCCCTTAGAGCATAAACATGTTCTCAATGTAACCAAAGTGAGTTTAAATGATGTAGATTGAATGTGATCCTTGGCATGTTTCTCCACATGTTTTTTTACACTCATATCTGTGTTGATCATGATCTCATATACCTATGCATGTCAGTGATTAAGTATATGCCCGCGAGTCTGTGCCTTGCAAGGAATGCCCATAGGAGTGCTTGTGTGACAGGCTGGGGGGGATGGTGGTGGAGGCACCCACCTTCTGTGCCCCCTGACATTACCATGCTGGGTCAGGGCACCAGTGCCCCGATACCAGACACCTCAGACCTTTGCCATTTGATTTGGGGTGTTGCAGGGGGGCAGAGTGAGAGTTGGCACACTGCCAGTAAGGCCCTGCCTTTTCAGACCACCCCATCAGAATGTGCCCTGGGCAGAGGCATCTCTGCCCCGGCCCCGATCCACCACCCCTGCCGCTCCAAGGCTCAGGACAGGAATACAGCTAGCTGGGGCACTCTGGGACATGTCTATCATGTTTGTATAAGCTTCCCAATGAAATCACACCAAAGAGAAGTTTGCATTACAGTTTATAGTGGATGTATGTATTTGAATAGAGATTATTTTGGGGCACTGACGGTGTCTATGTTCTGTGTCATAATGTTCCTATTCGTTGAATGTGAAGGTGGTGGCGCAAGTAGAGCTCTAGATTTCAGGTACAGCGTTCTCTCTTTTACATTTCTTTACGTGTCACGAAGCAAGTCGCAGCAAGGGGCTGGCTATGGATCCATATCCAGATATGTATGTAAATTATACAATGATTTCACATGCTGTTGAATAGTGTATCAGGAAACGTGCACACATGGTGTGTGTCTCTGGCTGCTCTTGCTCTTGCTGACAGGGTAATTGATCTGTTCAGTGTTGCATGTGGACCTAATACGATGCATGGGATTCTGCTGAAATTCTTTCTTCCACATGAGGTTCTTGTCTCTGTTCCATGGGTCTTTATTTCAGAATGCATTAGAAAAGATATGGTAATGATCATTGACATTCAGTGAAATCTCAATGAAATATTTCCATCGCAGGTGATAAAAGCTGTACTTTTCTTTATTTGTCTTTTGGAAGGTAAAATAGCTATCTCACTCATCTCAGGTATTTGAGCCGAATCACAGACTGCGTTGTGTGAGCTGCCACTGTCTGGCAAAATGTGGTGAAACTCTTCAACACAACACTAGGGGCTCTATTCAATTCTGTAGCTCTGAAGAGACTGACGATTAAAGGCAACATTTCCGTGGTTACGGAGACTGCATTCGCAGTAAACGCTGCATATGTCGGCGCAATTGGAAATGACCTTTAAATGTGAACTGCTCTACAATTCAGATATTCTTTACTATGGATTGAATTGAGTCTGGTGCTGAAAGACAATCTTATTGATGTGGATGGATTCATTCCTTAAAAGTGACAAGAAAAATAAAGTGACAAGACAGACGCTTTGTGAAACCATTACGCAATTCATTTTTATTGCCAAGTTGATTTTGAGTATAGAAACAAACAAAAACATAACATTTTCACAATGGCTTAAAACAAATAAAAGCCTTATCAAAAATTATTTATTTAGACATTGGAATTAAAGAAAATAATGATAATATCCCACGAAATTTACACACAAAACAATTACCTATAAAACATTTAGACATGCAATAAATACATTCATTTCACTAATGCAAAATAAAAACAATATTGAAAATGTAACAGAAAAATACTGTTTGGTTTTTTGTTCATTGCTTTGTATTCAAACCCTTGGTTTTTATTTTCAAGAAAGTGCTTGAAAAAACTGAAATATTTTAAATGAATCAAATAAAAAATACTGGTGTGCTTGTTTAGTAAATTAAATTCCATTAGCTTCCTGGAAAAAACAGAATAATATCTGATGTAAATTGGTGAAGTTTTACTGTTAAGTTTAGTGCCTCTGTCTTTCCCTTTCCCTATTCTGTCTACATGCCTGTTGAACCTTCTCTGTAACCACAAATTCAAATTCTATTTCCACCTCAATCACCTCAGTAAATCCACATTTCTATATGGGATCAAATTGGTTGTGTGTGTGTGTGCATGCGTGATATAAATGGGGAGTCTGTGTGTACCCTCTGTGACATTCTGGCAGGCGTCTCAGTGTGTGTTCAGTTCAGGCCATCAGTAACATTGCCTTTTCTTTAGTAATGACTTTTTCTACAAGAACTGACACTCCAAAAGGAGCAGGGAAGCCTAATTAAATCTGACCTAATCTGGAACAGCCAGTCCTGAACAGTGACAGGGCAGTCTGCCATCCAAGTGTGTGTGTGTGTGTGTGTGTGTGTGTATGTGTGTGTGTACATGTGTACTCATACATGACTATTAGACCCCGGGTTAGATCCGAAACGGGGTACTTTAGGAGAAGTACCGTAAATGAATAATATCATTAGAGTCAAGCCTTGAGAAACGGCAATATGATATTCTAGATTTAATGGTGTCCACTTAAATCTGTCTTGTCTGTTGATCAGGTCTGCGGTCTGACAATTTCACTGCCTGGTGGAGACAGAACGCTCCAAGCAAAACATACTGAAGAAGACATGGGGCAGCCACTAGCCACACCACTCTCCTCTGCTTCAACAAAGACTGTCTGTCTCTATCATGGGGAGACTGATTGATGATTTGAAGGCCTGGTAAGAAGAAACCAATGCTGAGGGCACCCAGACTGAGACGCCAACATGAAAACCTTACGATACAGCAGCTCACCGACACTCAGTTTTTTCTATGTTGTTTACTTAAGCTATGACTGGTCCTTTAACTCTCTCATTATTTCTTTCTTTCTCTTTCTTTCTTTCTCTCTCTTTCTTTCTCTCCCTCTCCATCTCAGCAGATGACTTGGCTGGTGGAGCTGTGGTCCGGTTTAATTGTGCAATTTCATCCACTCATGTTTACTTTACTGGCATCTTTCTTAGCATATTTCCCCCTGAACATTTCCTTCTCATAGTATCCTGCATTTCCTCAATAATAATGCTATTTTATCTGCCTTTGTAATACACTTCCTGACTTGAAAGCAAGTACATAATAACGTCATCAAATGTTGTATTTGGCCTGTCATCCTCAGTATTGTAACACATGCCTTGAAGTTCATTTTGGAACTTGATCAGGGTGTTAAGAAAAAGAAAGTAGTTGTTTGCGTAAACATTTAGACAACTGTCTTCTTCAGCTGGAAAAACAGCTGGAAATGACTTGATCATGGGAGGAGAGGAGGAATAGGGAAGGAGGAGTAGAGAGGAGGAGGGCTGGCGGCGTGGGCTAGTGGTTCGTGCTGAGTGTCAAGAAGAGAGCGGGAGACAGACAGAGAGGTGAAGGGAAAGCAGTGCTTTGAAGTAACGAGGGAAGGATAAGTGGGAGGCCAGTGGTTGGATCGGGGAGAGACGGAGGAAGAAAAAGGAGGAAAAGGAGGAAGCAACGTGGGAGAGGAAAGGCAATTGAGGGGGGTCGCGAGGGGGTCGCGAGGGTAATACAAATCATAATTCAATGATTTCTCCAGAAAAGTGCAGTTTGGGGGAATAAATGGAGGAAAGCAGCTGCTTGTAATAAAGACCGTTGAAAGTGTCAATTCTCTCCCTCCTAATTCAAACAGGTCCACTGTAGGAACAGCAGAGAAATAACACAGATGGACAGGTGCATTGTGGTCACTCAGCAGATGCACACGCACACCAGACATCAGAGTCATTTACATAATCTAATGTACTGCAGGGTTATTTCATAATAGTTGACATATGGATCAGGCTTAGGGTTCAAATACCTATACATGTTCCATGAGTTCATAAGATTCCCCCCAAAAAATCACACGAGTAAAAAAATGAAAACCTCAATATGAACATTGACCAGAAAAGTTACAACAAGTCTGCAATGAATGCTAGTATCAACATTGCTTGTTTTTCTAATAAGGCAAAGTCAGTCTGCAAGGCAAGAATGAGGCACAGAATATCCCAATAAAATAATTATGAAAAGATTGTCTCTGCATTAAAACTGACAGAGCTTTATTTTTCTCCTGTCTTGTATTGAGCCCTAGTCACGGTCAACAAAATGCTAACGTTCTCTTGGCACACATTGTTTAGTAAATGTCAACTGTAATAGTGGTGATATGGAGGGAGGCTGCTCTTCTTTTTCCTAACCAGTTATGTCATAGAGAGCCCTCTTCTGAACTGGTTGTGCTAAAAGTACACCACAAAGCTTATGAAAGTGGTTGTTAAAAGATCAGTGCAGTCAAAATCGTGATTTTCCTGTGTTTTATATATATATATTCTCACACTATCCGGTTGGAATAATACTGTGAAATTGTGAAAATTATGAGAATGTCCTTTTGGTGTAAGAGCTGTATGGGGTGGAGTTTTGGCCAGCCTAAATTAGTTAACAGACCAATAAGAAAGAGAGTTCCAAACCTCTCTGCCAATAACAGCTAGTTTTCAGTTTTCCCCTCCCCACTCAGACCACTCCCAGACAGACTTGTTTGAGAAATTGCTCTTTGCTAAGAAACTTTTTTTTCTACCATTTTGATTGAAAACAATCACAGTTAGGTACTTCATTGTTACCCCAAAATTGTAATATTTAAATAAAAACGTCTGCATTGGACCTTTCTGAAAGTAGAGCACAGTAAGAACAGCACTGTACAATATAAGAGTGGACAGGGGTTTCCTCCCCTTTAAAAAAAGAAAAAAAAAGGAAGGAAGGAAGAGGAGAAAAAGAAGATAGGGAGGCTCTTAACGTTTTCTGAATGGAGAGGTTTAGAAGTAAGATCAGTCTTTCATATTTAAACAATGGGCTCATGTCCACCCTGCTGAGCTCTCCATACTCCTCTCCCTCCCTATCTCCATCTGTGTCTCTATCGGTCCGCGAGCAGAAACACACTGCACATCCTGCTCAACGCTAAAGCCCAGCCAAGAGTTCACTTTCTGCTCCTCCACACCAGAACTATTCCCAGAGCATACATTAACAGCCATTCATATACTCAAATAACATGTGGACACAAACAGACAACCCAACACTTCTCCCTTTAAACTCGCTCGCACGCACACACACACACGGCCCCCCTGGCCCTGAGCAAGGCAGTTAACCCATCTTTACCGGGCGCCGAAGACGTGGATGTTGATTAAGGCAACGCCCCGTACCTCTCTGATTCAGAGGGTTAAATGCGGAAGACACATTTCAGTTGAAGGCATTCAGTTGTACAACTGACTAGGTCTCCCCCTTTCCCTTTATATAAAGGGTCATTTCAGAACAGTAACGCTGAACATTATCCTGCTTTCTCTTCCCGTACAGATTCGGTGTGTCAGTGGAAACACATTCTTTCTTGTTTTAACGGTGCACAAAAAGGAAAGTGGGAGATAGACTTTCAGTGAGATTGAACTAATGAATGAGAGAGAGAATGAGCAGGCGAGATGTATATTCCCACCATTGACATCCACTTCAAATGGGCTGTTACCTCTTGTCTATGGGACTTCACATGTCTGTGGTCCAACCTCATACTGCCATGATAAATAGAAGATTGAAATTGTCCACTGCCCCTGTCATTTAAACTAGTTTATTTTGTTATTACAAAACAGCTGGAGACTATTTTCTAAATTAACTTTGGAGACAAGTGTGGATTTTTTGTGTTCCACGTAGGCTGGAAACAAGCTAGCTTAAAGTGTGTTTGTGGTATGAATACACACACAGCCTTAGTCTGAGTATCATCATCATCAGCTCACAAACCCCGTCCAGAGAAATGGGTCAAACATCTTCAGGCTATAGCTTTCACCCGCTCAGAGCCCAGCCACTGTTTATCTGTTTAGGGAAACACTGAGAAATACATCACTCCTGGTGTGCAACCAAACACGTCACTAAACATTGCGGCTTTGGGTGAAAAATAAAAGACCTAACTCACATAGAGTGTTTATATGTTTCTTTGGAACCAGAGGTATTGCCTTACGTCTTGTCTTACAAGCCCTATCAACATGTACATTTGTATATTCTGTTGAATTAAAGAAGATCACCAGCTTGACTTTTCCTTATGAAGATTATGTCATTGGTCTGAACCACACAAAGCCTCTTTGAGGGCAGTAAAAAAGGAACATTTACACAAAATATGAAGATAAAAGCAGAAAATGTTAATATCACATGTTATCAACAAAATTGTAAGACATCTCATAACCATGAAATAACCACAAGTTTAGCACAGGACTATTGTCCCCTCAAAATAAAAATAAAAATGTGTGTAGATGTCTGTATCGGCTTGTATCTAAGTGTGTACGTGTGTGTTTGGTTGGTTGATTGCTGTGTAGCTAAAGTGTTGCGTCCCCATGCTGGGTTCAGTCCTGAGGTAAGCACCAGTTTCACTTTGCTTTGGTTCAAAATCTAAAGAAAGAGAAAGAAAATATGGGACAGAAAAACACACCTTGATATGCTCATTTTGCTACAGAATAAAGCCATTCAATTAATGTTGTACATTAATACAATCCCACAATACAAGGGCTTACTGTCTCAGTCTCCAAGCTAAGGTTTTAAGATTCACTAAGTCTATCACAGTGCATTCATGGCTTTAGTCTTCACATTAACCTACTGAGGTTGGCATTGGCACTATAGTGGTCAACAAACTCCAATCTGACACAAGGTCCGACAACGTAGAAAAAGAAAAAGCCAGCATGCTCCTTGGAATATATATATTTTTTAAATTGCAAAACAATAAGTGCCTTCAACCCCAAAACCATAAGTGCTCATTGTTTTCTAAAGGAACTGGGTGGTTGATATTGAGACCTGCTACTGTACTGTATTGTGCCATGTATGATAGTCTGCTAGCAGAGAGGCAGGGAAGCATGGAAGGGCAGATGGTAGGACTCGGCTCGGCAGTGCTCGGATGTCTTGTCATGGTGTGGATCAGAGGGGCTGGATGGCAGGCATGAAATGGGCCGTCAGGCTGACAGACAGTGTGAATTGTCAGGGAGAATGTGAGATTTCACAGGGATTATTGGAAGACTGGGAGGCCAGCAGCTGGGCTGTGCTGTTCACCCACACCGACGGCCCGGCCTGCCGCCGCACCACAAGCAGAGCACTGTCAGAGGCAGCTAGCGCCCAGCTCTCATGTTCACAACGTCGTCACATTAGCAGCTCCCAGTCCCTGTGTGTGTGTGTGTGAACGTATGTGTATTAAGGCAGCAGCGGAGCAGTCACTTTGGCCTGTCAATGACAGCACGGCCCTCTGTCTCTCAGACAGAGTTGAGACTACATGGGGGTGGTCAAATGGTTTTAAAGTGGTTATTTATCTGCAGTATGGGACAATTGTCAGTCCTGATTCTTCATCTGTGTTAGAGGGAATTGCTGCTATTGATAGTGACTGATTGGTGGTAATTGACTCTAGCCTCTCGGCACTGACTTGGGTGGCCTCTCTGTGCTCTCCTCTGGTGAGTTGTACAGCTGCACCCACCATTGTAAATATTACACAATGTCACAGGCAACACCCATGCTTAGTCTACACTCCACACCACTGGATGTTGAAGCCATGGAGAAGGATTGGCGTGTCATCAGTTGGGTATGCACCATGATGCGTCCCAGTTGTGAGATCACAGGGTTGTGCTCCTCGCTACTTTTCAATAACAATTTGAAGGCACTGGGATGCAAGTCAAAAGAGAGGTTATGGGTTTAAAGGGTTATGGCACTGGGTGTAAGAGTCAGTAAGCTACTATTATTTAATATGAGTCTCTCTGTACACAACATCATGAAGTACGTAAAAACGGTGGAAAAACAAAGCATAGATCACTTGACTTAAATGGCGGAGCGAATGCTGTCTTCCGTTATTCACTCCCTCATGACTAGAACATCTGGAGCATGGGGTACAACTGAATAGGAAGATACAGAGGACATCCAGTACCCCAAAAACTAAATGAAGTGTTCCAATCACTTGCAAATCCCAAAGGTTTGGCTTTTTCTTTTGTGCAGCGTTCCTTTCAGTTCTGGACAGGAGCCCTGAATCATGTCCATATGTGCTTTTTTCCATTTGATATACATTTACAACAGTAATAGTACA